>NC_067116.1:8090430-8390430 GCF_021347895.1 Acanthochromis polyacanthus | reverse complement strand
TAAGAATAATGTTGACCTTGTTGGACTGTATGCTAATTCAGCAGTGGCAATGCGTACTGGCTTGCTTTATTATTTTGCTCATCCATCCATTATCTATACACCGCTTAATCCTCATTAGGGTCGTGAGGGGGCTGGAGCCTATCCCAGCTGACTTAGGGTGAAGGGAGGGGACACCCTGGACAGGTCACCAGTCTATAACAAGGCTACACATAGACAAACAACCACACTTACATTCACATCTACGGACAATTTACAATCACCAATTAACCTCAGCATGTTTTTGGACTGTGGGAGGAAGAGTATCCAGAAAACCCATACATGCACAGGGAGAACATGCAAACTCAAGGCAGAAAGATCCTAGGAAGGTGAGGACGTGAGCCAGGGATCTTCTAGATGCAAGGCAGTGGTGCTAACCACCAAGCCACTGTGCAGCCTCTTTATCATTTTATCTGTTTTATAATTGTCGTATTCATGTTTTGCTGTTACAGAGTAGTTCTTTTTCATCAGATGTAAATAATTTTTCATGTGGACAATGACAGATTCTGATTTTATAACACAGAGTTGATTTTTAGAATCTTTTTGCATCTTTTGGTGACTGAACCTTAGATTTGTCATTTAGAGTTGTTCGCATGTTGACTGAAAATACTTTTAAAACACCTTTTCTCTGGTCACATGGGAAATGGAAGCTTGACAATATCTATTTGTAAAATGTTCTGCTCTATATAAATAATGAGATCCTTTGTGTGTGTGTTTTATTCTGCAGGGCGACAACCAACAACAAGGTAAAGGAGACAGTGGCTCTGGAGCTCAGCTTTGTCAATTCCAATCTGCAGTTGCTCAAAGAAGAGCTGGAGGAACTTAACAGCAACATGGAGGCCTACCAGACAGACAGGTAGCTCTGACACACACACACACACACGCACACACACACACGCGCACACACACACACACACACACACACACACACACACACACACACACACACACGCACACACACACACGCACGTACGTACACACACACACACACACACACACACTGTGTTTTCCTATCCTTGTGGGGATCTACCATTGACTCCCATTCATATCTAACCCCTTACCCTAACCTTAACCCAGACCAAAACAATGCCTAACCCTAAAGAAACGTTTTTGCACTTTTACTTTTTTCAGTAACAACAACATGGCCAAGAAAACACTGTTTAAACTAGTGGGGACCCAAATGAGGTCCCCACAAATGACATTTATTTTGGTTTTCCTATGGTTGTGGGGACATTAGGGCCCCACAACAATAGCCAGCACCTGATCTCACACACACACACACACACACACACACACACACACACACACACACACACACACACACACACACACACACACACACACACACAAAAACATGGTCCAGTAATTATACATTAGAATAATGACAATTACAATTGCTGAAAACAATCAATATTACTGCATTTACATCATGCACTGAGTGGACGTCCTCTTTTATCTCTGGCTATGTGGGAGCCAGTTTATGTTTTTGAACCTCTGAATTAGGTTTTAGTCACTGTCATGTTTAAGAGGCTATGCATGTCAGCCAGCCTCACCTCCAAGTCTTTTGTGTGTTGTCTGTCACAGCCTGGACATGTTTTCCTCAACAGCCTAAGAACAGGGGAGGAAAAATCCCCTGATTAGAGTGTCATTAAGGACCCTGTGGCGTGCATACATGCCAGTTTGTGGTCACTGTGAATGGGAGGGGATGACTGTGGGAGGTGACAGGGTGCTAAGAGTTAATACTTGGCTTTAGCTTTGCTTATTAGCGCAGTGCCCGATGAAAACAAGCAGATGGCAGTCCTTACGCCATCATGGTTGACACCTGCGCTACGTGTGTACGTTAGTGTTTACTTGGATTAACGTGAAAGATCACAGACAGACACACATACTGTACCCATGTGTTTTCACAGTGAAGCTGTCAACGTTCCCATGATCCCACTCGGCTTAAAAGAAACCAAAGAGGTGGACTTCACTGTTTCTGTCCAGGTGATGACAGTATCCATGTACCACTTTATTCACTTTCTTTTCGAGAACAACATTAGAGATCAACAATAAATATAAAACATGATAGTGGGGGAATCTGGTTGGCCTGTTTTACAAGCAGTTTTGAGATAAGAAGGCAACATACATCACTGGACTGGATTTATTTAGTGCTACAAAAACCAAATTAACCTCAATTCAGTTCAGTTCAGTTTTATTTATATATGGCCAATTACAATTCAGATTTTCACAAGATGCATTACAGAACCCATATACCTCACATCCACAAGGATTTTTACGGTTCTATTTCTTTAGCCGCATGCAGAGGTTTAGTCTTCTGCAGCAAACAAACACAAAATAATGTAAAAGACAAAATAAGGAGGATCCAGTGTATTATTTCAAGCCTGGTATTTGACTGGATATGTGGAACAGCATAATAGATAGATTTTCTTAAGGATTCTGAGGGGCATTTGCAGCTTTAAAGGTCCTCTGCAGTTTGTTCAAGGAGTAGTAAATAAGTACTTGTGCACACGTGAACCAGATTTCTCATCATGTCTCTGTCTCTCCTCACAGGACTTCATCTGTGAGCACTACGGAGAGGACAGCTCTCTCTACAACAAGGAGATCAAAGAGCTTATTGAGCTCAGACAGGTTAATAAATGTGGCCATGCAATTTCATCCAAAACAAACATTCAACTGGTCCAGTATGAGACCTCTACTTCCGACAAGAGATGAAAGAAACAGTAGAAGGAGAAAAAAATATTCACATAAAACAGCTTTTGAGTGTCTGACATTCAATGTGTAGTTGCATATGTGTGTTGTTGTTTGGGCCAGGCCATGCGTACACCCAGCCGTAACCAGGCCGGCCTGGAGCTACTGATGGAGTACTACAACCAGCTATACTACCTGGACCAGCGCTTCTTCCCTGCTCACAGAAATCTGGGTGTTCAGTTCCACTGGTAAGACCTGATCACTGTTCCTTTACAAACTGTGTTGCACTACAAAGGCAACATGCAGTAACTAACTGACTTTTATACAAGCAATATCTACAAAATGTAGCCGAAACCAAGTCACAAGAGAGCATCTGCACATTGTGTGGTGTTTTAATCCTGGCCATACTGCAGTTACTGCACTCCATAGACAGCCGGGTACGTACACACCTAGTCAGGTGGTAAAAGCTTTTGTTCAAACTAAAGGTAAGTTTAGTCACTGATCTTCCCCTACTTATCCGCTAATGAAAAAAACATATTAATAAACTGACATTTGAATTATTCAGTTTGTCAAACAACATACCTAATAAGACAGAGGCTAAATCAGTGCATGCAGTGAACAAGAAATGTCAGCTTAACTTCTGCCACCCTCATTCTGGCTGAAATGAATTAAATGTGATTTGATGACTTCACTGCTTTGAACTCACATGGGCAAAATAAAAAAGTGAAATATATTATTTGGATTTTGGAACATAACATAGAAATGTGAAATGCCAACACTCGATTACAATAAGATAGAGATATATTAATAAAAATCATAATGAAAGTTATTTTCTTCAAAAAAACAAAATAAGTAAAGAAAGCTAAAGGAGGACATTTGTTGATAGATACTGTAGAAGATTGTCCAAAGGGAGACTACAGTACCTACATATTTTTTAGGTATTATGTGGGTTTTATGTCAGCAATTTTTGGATTTAAATAATCAGCCTAAAAACAAATAAAAAATATTTTTTACATTACATTACACCCTCTGTGTTTTACAGTTCACCATCGAGCCTAAAAACTTTGAACCCCCTTTTTTACTTTCATAGCTTCTGTAGTCACCACGCCCTGCTTTTACAGGGCACTGTGGGTTATTGAATTTTGCAGAACCAATAATTTGGCCCACTTACATAGAGAGATAATAATGTGTTGATCAAGTGTAACTTTATTCTTACTTTTTTTAAAAACTTGGTCAGTTTTTAGACACAGCAAACCAGTTCTTTGATTGGTCAAGATACATTCACAAAAGAAACCGATTTTACAAAGCAGGTACAAATTATCCTACAAGATTAAGAGATCGTGAGATGTTTACATTCACTGCCTGATTTTTGCAGCACCCAATAAATTATTTTTTTAATCTCCAAAGATAATATTCACTGCCTGCCATTAGGAGCCAGTACACTACGGGATCCACACTGACCCATCAACCTTCTGATTTGTGGCTTTACAAGCTGAGCCACACTAGTGATAACAGATATCACCATTTGCATTTAAAAACACAAAAGCAACATACAGTATTTTATAAAGCAACATTCCTAAATCACCCAAACATCTTCCTTTCACTGTTGATGCTTTGGGAGCTTTAAGAGGAAGTTCAACCCTTTAAGCTTCAGTGTACCGCCGGCGGTACACCTACTAATTTGCATAGGAATTTCAAGAATGTCCGACGGCCGCAAACGCGCTTATACAAACACTATACACCGATGGAAAGCTTAGATTCTCATGAATCTGCCGGTATAAACCACTTTCAGATGCGATTACCACAGCGGGTGAGAAAAACACATTTGTCCGACAAAAACAAATATTCATCCATCCGTTCTCTATACACGGCTTCAACGCACACAGCGCGACTCACATTTCCGGGTTCATTATTATACACAAAAAAAAGATTCCACAAAAAACGGCCATAATCCAACCTTTTACATCCAGATGACACAAGCCAGGAAACTATTTTGTCCAAAACATGTCCTGAAGTCGGTATAAAATCCCCGAATCAGTCCTTTTCAAGGAAAAGCACCTCGCAATGCCCGTCCAATATTCCCCGTATTTTTCGTAATTTTTTTATTTAAAAATAGAACATTAGCGATTTTTTGTACTGAAAACGGCTGGAATTGACTGAAGCTTAAAGGGTTAACAAAATATGAAAAAAAAACTTTAACAAGACATTACAGTACAGTTAAATTATACAGCATGTTAGCTCGCTCCTTTGCTGAGTTTCAGGTGCAACTTAAAGGTGTTTACATTCATGTTAGATCATACATTGATTTATTATTACCCGTTCTATACAACGACCACGGCTTAATGAGTGATTTTATCTGTTTTTATTGTCTCTAAGGTATGACTCTCTGACGGGTGTTCCGTCATGTCAGCGTGCGTTGGCCTTTGAGAAGGGAAGTGTGTTATTTAACATCGGAGCTCTGTACACGCAGATTGGAGCACGGCAGGACCGCTCTGCAGCATGTGGCATAGACCGAGCTATAGACGCCTTTCAGCGAGCTGCAGGTAGTGAAAAAGGACACGCACACACACTTGAATGTTCCACTAGCTTTGTTCATGTTTTGTAAAACTCCAAACATAAAGAAGCATTGTTTTACAGCATCGGCTGAACCTCTGCTGTCCATCCATAGATAGGTAGGATGGGTGTTTTCCACAAAAACAACTGAACCTGATAACCTTTACCGGCTACGCCATAGTTTTTGTTTTGTTTTTTAAATCATTGAATTCCTACTTCTAATTTTCCATCCATTTTAGTCCTCTGTTATCTTTTTTTCACGTTAGTCAGTTGTGTACTCAATTCAGTTTTAGACATTTAACAACATTCTTGTCAAATTATTTCACATTAACAATTTTATAAAACTCCTAGTTTACTATGTCATGAAATATGGTTATATCAGAATGTAAAATGTTGTGATTTTTTCTAATAAGATAAGATAAGATAATACTTTATTGCTCCCCTTGTCCGGGGAAATTTCCCATGTTACAGCAGCATGTATTATACAGTAGAGCAACAATATAATGATAATCATAATAACAGTCACAATATTTTCAGGATTTTAGATCATTACATTCTACAGACAATCATTTCTTTCTGTTTGTATATTTGTTTAGGTGCATTTAATTACCTGAAAGAGAATTTCTCCAATGCTCCAAGTCTGGACATGAGTTGCCCGTCACTCTGCATGCTGGTCCGACTAATGATTGCCCAGGTGCAGGAGTGTGTGTTTGAGCGCGTCACACTCACCACACAGGACACACACTTTACCTCCCAACTCCGCCTGGCACAAGAGGCCGCACGAGTGAGTTGGCACATCAATGGTTTGTCTGTGTTGTTGCTGTTGATATGCTGCAGTGCTCCAGGCTAACTTTTACACTGGTTACACAGGTGCACCTACAGTTTTCACTGTACTATTTAGCACCAAATCAGTTTCCATTCAAATTGGTTATTTGCTGACACATTTTGTCAGCTGATTGTAAACAGGAATAAATGTGCAGTTTGTTATTTACTATCAGGATGATCTGGAATTCTTTTTGGTTACATTAAATTAAATTTTATCATCATATCTGATTTCTCACTGCTTTGGTTTGCCCATTCAAAAGGGCTGCTCTACCACCGTCAATCCTGCCATGATACAGTGTTGTTTTCTTGGAGACATTGTGCATTAACGTTTCAGTTTGGAATGATAATGTTTTGGCAGTAAAAGCACTGTTCTCAGCAATATTTGGCCACATTCTCTGCAGTAAATGTGATGTATCATGTTGGCTATTTTGTCATATCTGTGTTTCCCACAGGCTGAGTATGTCGGCGGTTTTGGGTGGTACAGTGTGACCCATGTGCTTACAGAGACTTATCCAGAGAATGTAACCTAGAACCCTTCTGAAGCTACAATTTACCAAACACCTGATATGCATTCATAGACCCCGAAGTCTCTCGACTGTTTAAAAACTAGCCAGTTTAAAAAGAGTAAAGTCAAGCTGTCAGATTTACTTCAGTTGTAACAGTAACTTTTTCTACTTAAGCAGTTGTCCACAGACACACAGACAGTTCTGCTCAATGCCAGCAGTGTGACCAGTAAACATGTTAAGTTAAACATGACAGAATTTGACTTGCATGCTGGAGCCCTGCCCTATGATGCTCACTCTCTGTGCACATCTGTACTCTGTAGGTGTCAGATGTTTACTTGTTGGTGCAGCAGACCATGACACAGCCTCTGATGAAGGACTACGTACCATTTTCATGGGCGTCCATGGTTCAGGTCAAATCTGAACACTTCCGTGCACTCTCACATTACTATGCCGCTGTTGCACTCTGTGATCATGTGTGTAAGTCAAATATTTAAATTCAGTATCAGTTGTGAAATATGTATACTTCTTGTTTTGTAGAGCAACTTCTGTCTAAGCCACATTTAGTTTTTACTGTTAGTATTTTTTATTTTAGGCATTTGGAAGACCCTACCAAAAACCAGAATGTCCAAATTCTTATGAAGTATTTTATTTTTGCCAAATGTAAGACCTGATAGGCAGTTTTCAATTTCATTAGTAAACATTTTCAAAAATTTAAAAACATGGCAAATTTGATGTGTTTTAAAATCTTTGTGAGGTCTCGACTTAGTTCCACAGGAGACATTTTGACATATCATCGATGCTAACAGCTCGTAGATAAGTTAGGGTACAGCCATAGATTTCCCTAAAACAGTGTCTAAGAACAATAACTACTGCTTTAAGACATGAACTGTAGTTTACAATAAAAGAGATAAAATAGAAAAACCTTAAAAAACAGAAAAGAACAGCAGACAGAACTACAGTGGACAAACTGTCATTGATGTCAGTTAATCACAGTAAACAAGAGAGCACTACAGTGTCATGACACTCAAATGTTATCCCTCCTATTTTCGTTAAAGTAATTGTTCCCTGATTCTCTGCTATCACATGCTGTAAAAAAATAACTTTTCCTGTGTATCGGTTCCAAATATTTGCGATTGGCCTTTCTTTATTACCTGTAACCAATATCAACAACGCACCTAAAACAAAAAACGCATCTGTGAATCCTGGTTTGGTCGCTCATTGGGAGAAAAGATGAAATTTTTTAGATGTACAAGATGTCCAAATAGCAAACAAGACGTGTTTAGTAGAAACTGGATTGGTTTTTGAATTGTTCTTTATGAGAGGATTTAGCTAACAATTGATCTCGCTATACACTGCGCCCCAAAAGTTTGTTCTCCCCACTGGACAACTTGTCACCAAAATGGGTTCCACCTGGTCTATAAGGTACTGTTTGGTTGTTTGTGTGTTTGGTCAAACTGTCAGGCCCCAGTGTATAAATTTCTTGCTTGACCAAAATGCATTACACTCACAACCAAATTTTGGAAATGTTGTTACCACGGCAAAGAGTAAGGATGGAAAAGCTACTCTTTCAGAGTCTGACATTCGTGCACAGGCCATTGCTCTTCAAAATGCAGGAAAACCTCATCAGCAGGTAGCTCTAACATTTGGCAGAAGTATCTGCCGGATGCCAGAAGTGGTGGCAAAGGTACAACAAAAGAGGATCCTTCAAAGACTTGCCTCAGTCAGGACGTCCATCTGCAAGAGCCAAGGATCTGATGAGAAAGGCCAAAGGTAAAAGACATCATTCATGCAAGCAACTATTGTTATCTAACAGAAACATTGGGGCTGAAAGCTTTAAGAGGCAACGTACCCTGCAATTCACCAAACTGCAAAAGGAGAAGAGACTGGCTTTAGCAGAGAAGTACATAACTCTGACTCCGAAAGACTGGAAGAACTGGATTTTGTCTGATGAATGCCCTCGCTACGTATTTCTGACACCCAACAGTCAAAACGACTGTGTCTACACAGATGATTCTGAAAAAGTTCCATCTTCTGAACAGTTAAATTCAGTGCCCTTGGTATAGTTTGGGGGGCTGTGTCTGCTTCAGGTCTGTCAGAGCTGCACATTTTGGCTCAGTGGTGTTCTGAGCATCTACCTGACTCTCTGTGTAAGGAGGAATGACCACCAACCTCCACTGACTTTAACTCAATTGAGAACTGTTTGGGAATCCTGAACAGTCGTATCTTTATCAGTCCACCACCAACCAACAAGAAACAGCTCAACTCTAGGGGCTGTGTGGGAGTGGTTGAAGGTAGAACCATCCACAATCAAGAACCTTGTACATTTCATGCCTGAAAAACTGAAAGAGGTGATCAAAGTGAAAGGGGGAAATACTGGTTATTGAATAAATTGATTATATTGCATAGTCAGTCTTTGAGCTTTGTTTTTCTGGAGAGAACGAACTTTTGGGACACGGTGTATAGCTATGGTAATTAGCATCAAATGCTGCCTGCTAAAAACAATGTCACAGATAATGTGTTGACAGCTTTGGAATATAATGGCTTACAGGGACTACACTTTTTTTTTATTTTTTTGGCTTTATTAGACAGGTTAGTAGAGAAGCAGACAGGAAAGTAGGGGACTATAGCCCCTGTTCATGGGTCGCCTGCTCAACCTGTTGAACTATCTGGGTGCCCAGGGACCATACTTTTTAAAAACTTTGTTAATGTAAATTTCATCCGGTTAGTCTGTCAGAAGGTGTTCTGTCTTCGTCGTAGGATTGTTTCCCTAGTATCCATTGCCCTCCAAAAGTGTGCTATTGCCTAATGTGGCAGAACCATCAGTTTATCAATGCATGTTAACTTCACAAATTGCCTTGTAGTGTCTGCTGAAGGGCAAGACTGTGATGAGGAAGCAGAGAAGGCCTACCTTCAATTTTATGTCAACGTTCCTGCAGGGCCACCGCTCTGCCAGATTCTACGAGATCCTGAAAAAAGACGAAAGCTTGGTGAGTTCATGTCCACCAGCGGGAATTACATTTGTGCAAACAGGTTACGTGCAAACATCAAATTTAAATTTTTTATTCTAATTTCTTTAAATATTCTGTCTTAAAGTTACATTAATTCATTTATGATGCTTTTAAAAATATCAAAAAAATTGTTTGCCTTCATTAAGGTAAAGCCCATCTGCGGCGTGCAGTAATCAGACATGAGGAGGCCATGCGTGTCCACAGTCTGTGTAAGATCCTCAGGAAGATGGATATCCTGCAGGATGTGCTATCTCTCACACACAAATGCTCCTTGGATAAATACTCAGAGCTGGATCGAGAGGATGACTTTGATGAAACTGCAGAGGCCCCAGAGATTCAATGTAAGTTGTATCTATGACATAATAAATGATTACATTTAATCCATGAATAAATCTCAATGACTGGCTTCTTGCTATGACAGCTCATACCCACTGGAAACCAGACATCACGCCACCCAACTTCTCTACAGTCCAGGTTACTGACATCTTTCAAAGACTGGTAAACCCCACAGGAAACACACATAAAGAATTCGGTTAGCCACTTAAAGAAAATGTTAGCACCTATTGTAAAGTGTTATTGGCAATGACTTTCCTTTTGCTGCAGGGGCCTCTGTCGGTGTTTTGCGCGAGAGCTCGCTGGGGCCCAGTGCGTTTGATCTGCCTCCAGAGAAGAGAAGGTGGCCTGGGTCTTACACTCAGAGGAGACTCCCCTGTCTTGGTGGCTGGAGTCGTACCTGGAGGCTGTGCAGAGGTGAGAAACTTAGTAAACCTGGAGCTTTGACAAAACAATAAAACTGTACATTTTTACTGATGTCACTAGGGCCCGACTGATATGGATTTTTTGAGGCACATGCTGATTCCGATATTTGGCCGAAAAAAATTCCGATAACCAATTAATCGGCTGATTAATTAAAAAATATATAATGAGTAAAATAGCTTATTTTTTTGGTCCCTTAATGCTTTCAACAACAAAGATATGAATTGCAGGCAGAACATTTTACTGTTTTACAATACTTTGTCCTTTAGTATTTGTTTAACTTTACAATAGAGAGGAATTTTCAAGTACAAAAGCATACAACAAAGCATTAAACCGGTGGGACATTATACAACCTTAAAAAGAGTCAATCTATAAATGAGTATAAATGAGAATAATAATAATACATCTTGTCTTGTGCTTCTTGTTGCTGCAAATCAGAGGTAGGTTATATAAATGAAGAGTTCATTTGCAAAAACAGATAACTCCGTTTTGATAAATTTTCAGAAAAACTTTTTTTTATTGTTTACTTGAGATAATATCAATCAAACTGAAGTTGAGTGGATTTGACTCAGTAGAAAAATACATGAAAAAATAGAGAAAAAATAATTTATTAGTGTTATTATTATTATCTCAAGTAAACAATAAAAAAAAGAGTTTTCTGAAAACGGAGTTACCTGTTTTTGCAAATGAACTCTTCAAATATATGCTGTATATAAGCAACATAATGACTGAAGCTACTGATAAAACATTATTTCTGATGCCCTTTAACGTTAAATCACATTTTCTCTACTCCATTATCTTCTTTGCCGTGAAGTTAGGACTCATATGAGCCTAAATAAAAACCAGAGATTCATTTCTCAGATGTCAAAACATGTCATCTTTGACAGAGTTGCAGTTTAAATATATAATAGTCACAAATAGTCCGACACTAATGTTCCTCCATAACAACACAGTGAGTTGCTGTTCCAGTCTGTGTAACTACTTTCTGACAAACTAAGAGTGGCATGACATCATGACGGTTGCTAAAGACAGACAGTAATGCTAATCATTTGAACCAAATAAACCCCCTCCCCTCTGCGTTCACATCGTTCCTTCTTAAATGCGCCTCAACACACAACCGACGGAGTGATGAGCGGTCGTTCTGTACTCTCAAATATTTTGTACATTTACGTTATCACTGCAGTCTCTTACTGGCTTTTAAGCTGTTAGCTACCGCTATGCTAGGTTGGCATAACTACAGTGATGTTATTGCTAACATAAACAGACAGGGAGCAACTTAAGCTAGGTTAGCACAACTTTAGCAATGCAGTGTAAATGAAAATCATGACTGACGGAAAGAAGCAAGCGTCACTTGTCATGACACATGGCAAAGACAGTTAAAGTGAAATGGGAGACATGTTCAGTCATTGTTGATTTCACAACGTCGTGACAAACTTACCAGATAGCAAACTATGGGTGAATCAATGTTGAATCTATGTTGAGACCTAACGTCGAAATTATACAGAAAGCGCAAGGTTGATAAAATGTTGAGTCAACGTTTGCTTTTCATCCATAAATCACACTTTACCCAGATAGCAAAAGATGTTAAATCAATGTTGAATTAGGGTTAAGAAGGTTGAATTGTGGTTACGGTTGAAGACTGATGGTTGGATCAACGTTGATTCAACAACATTTTGTCAACATTGAAGTTTGTGTTTAAAAGATGCCATTGAATCTACATTGTATTTTGGTTTAATTAAAATGTTTGACAGGTCAATGTTTAACTAATGTTGAATCTATGTTTGCAAACATGTAATCTATGTAAGCAAACGTTGACTCAACATTTTATCAACCTTGCGCTTTCTGTATAATTTCGACGTTAGGACTCAACATAGATTCAACATTGGTTCACCCATAGTTTGCTATCTGGGTTACCTGTTTGCTCATCCCACTCCTGTAATGTTGTCTGGCTGTAGTGTACTTAATTAAGAATATATCCGCGTTAATTGGCAAAACTCTGGCTGACGATGATTATTTTGAAAAGGGCTATAATCGACCGATTTAATCAACTGGCCGATAAATCGGTTGGGCTCTAGATGTCACTGTGTGTTAAGGCTACAGTGATTTCTCACTCAACACTAGTGGGCATTAGAGAGAAAAAAAGCAAAGGAATATAGGAAATGATGCAGTATTGTTAAAGAGCCCATATTCTGCACATTTACATGAGCAGTTTTCTGTGGGAGAGAGAATAACTCTTGTGTGATCTTTGGGCTTTGTAAGTTTGCAGGCCTTTTACATGCACACTGAAAGGAAAGAGAAACCTCAGAAGCAGAATATGATCTTTCTATTAATGAAGAAATGAGAATAGTTAAGCTGGACTTCCAGGCTGGATGTCACCCCTAAATGAACATATAGCAGCCCTGCATGTAGGGATGATGACTATGCTGAAAACATGTTCTCTTGGGAAAATGTAACAATCCCACATTGTGATTAACCAATGATGTGGTTTTTTAGTCCTTTTCTAACTGTTTTATGTTCCTCAGGAGGCAGGACTAAGGGAAGGAGACTACATTGTGGCAGTGGACGGACAGGACTGTAAGTGGGCCAAGCATGGTGAGGTGGTCCACATGCTGAAGAGCTGCAGTGACAGAGGGGTGGAGATCAGTGTGGTTACGTTACACTCACACGATACACAGGTAAGGAAGGGCATCTGTGTGTGTGTGTGTGTGTTTGGGTTGCCACTGACTGGATGCAAGTATTCTTACCTGTGTGTGTTAGCAGATGGAGAGGAGGGCCATAGTGCCATCTCACGGCAGCGATAAGGAAAATACTCGGCAGCGTCTGCTGAGCGGGGCTAAGGGCCAGAGCTCCGCCTCCTTGTTGAACTGGAACAGGAAGAAAAAGCGAGAAGGCAGCGGGGTCACCAAGAGAATAGGAAGCACTTTCAGTTTGTCGTTTGGAAGCATCCGAGACACTGAGGCCATGTACTGAGACATGACTGCAGAGGAACCTCTCAGGGAATCACAGCAGTGGAGCACATGGTACAGTTAGGAAAGAAGAAACACAGCCTCCACTGTTGGTAGAGGAGGGTGATAATGCAGAATTCTGGCAAAAAAAAAACATGTTTGCACAACCCAATGTATCTGACAGCTGTGGAGGCACATATACCAAGTAGTATACCTTGTGGCAGATGTGAACTTTACAAGGATTATAAAACAGCTTTCTCAAAGGAGTACAAACTGCTGTGCACTGCCTCAGAGTCTAAAAGGTGTGTTCAGACGGAGTGTGGGGCAACATTTATTCAGTCTTGCCACATCTAAAGTAAAGTATACACTGAACAATAATTGAGGACAATTTTCTGACGTGGGTACGAAGAAAGGTTTACACAAGATCAGTACTCAGAATAACAGCACAAAAATGAAACAGGAGGGAGGCTGGAGGGAAATAACAGAGCTGACATCTTTTGAGTTCAGTTGAATGCAAACACACTGCAACGTAATTTCAATTATTACAATTTCATTTTCAGCAAACAACACAAGGTTGTTGTAGTTGCTTCTATTCTTCTACTACCTACTGTCTGTACAGTAGCATTTCTGGTGAAGCCACCTTAAAATGGGAACTTCTTGCTTTCTTCTGCTGATGCTGTGTGGCGACAGGCTCCCACTCACAACCTGTTGTACTTTCTGATGTAGCTCTGTTGTTCGTTAGACCTCACTGTAAAACAGGGAGATATGGACCATCAAAATAATATTGAATATTGCTATGAAACTTAGCTTTTTCAGCTCACAAATGTGACTCATATTAAAAGTCATAGTAGCTCGTTACTTTGTTCATTAACCCAGGGCTAACAGTGAGGCCACAGTTAAGAGTTCACATGTGAAAAAAAAAAGAGTGCAGCATTAAATGTTGAGCTCTGACAGGATTTCAGGCATTTTTGTTATTTTTCTGTAATCTGGATTCAAACTTAGAATCTCAATCCAGTGTTTTGGAGACAGTCCTGATTGAAAATTAAATTCATCAGTAAACACATAGCAGTCACTCTTTATTGATTAAGATTAACATACAGCAGGGGCCTACCAACCAAATTGACAAACCTGGATGTGAGTACGTTCACATATGAGGCACAATGTTGGCACCAGATGAGCAGTTGTAACATTTACAGGTCTAGAGCTGTAACTGTGGTGGTGTTAAATGGTCGTGGGAGCAACTACAGAACAAATATTACATTTTATTTAAACCGGTAAGTAGACTTACTGCTTAGAATGTTACATTGCTATACGAAGGCCTATAGAAGAATAAAATTATTTTGAATTTGCTTTTTGTCAACAGAAAAAAACAAAGCAAGAACGACTGGAGTCTCTTCACGGTCATATCTGTGCTCATTAGAGAAAGAAGAGTTTAGATGCTAGAAACTGTTGCCTTCCTAAAAAGCCCTCTCACTGTTCAGGCACTGACTGGTCAGTAGGTGTTGTTGTTTATTCACGTTGAAATGTCATCTCAAACAGAACCTGCTCCAGAGCAGGTGAGGTGTGTAGCATGTGTTACCATGGCGATATATCCTGGTGTGAAGTAGAGCACCACTGTAGCCCTAAAAGCAAAAGTTAAACATGAAGTTACCTCGACAACCTTGAATCCCGCTTCATTCTGTAGACCTCTGGTATCCTATGCATTTGAAAGAGCACAGCTAGTTTGACACGCCACCTTTGTATTTTCTGATGTCAGTGATTTAAAAAAAGCAGACGTGTTTTTACTTTCTACAATTTCATTTAGCAGACGCTTTTGTCCAAAGCGACGTACAACACAAGCAAGAAATTGGGCCTCACCCTCCGTTTAACGTTCATTTTTTGTGTTTAGTTTCCTAATTTGTAGATGATTACAAGCACTTGACAAGTTTGATCTAATGTTTTGTAATGTAGTTTATTATGCACTGTGATACATCCTTTGTTAATAATTCAGTTTTTGATGTAGCGATGATGAACGTGATGGTGAGCGATTGTGTATGTTGGAAGTAAAATGTGATACTGAGCAAGTGTGCAAGTAAAGGGCTTCTCCGTTTTCTTGCAATATCGCTGTGATGTTGTTGATGTCTGGGAACAGTGCAGATTGTCTGAGTCCAGTCACTGTACTCTGTGTTAGTCAGCCAATGCTAGAGTCTGTAGCTGAGGATGTTGGTTGTTTATTTTAACAACGTGTGAACTTTTTGTAAGATTTTGATACATCCAGAATTGTAGCACAGAGATGTCGGTTTCACCTAAAAATGATTCCTGTGTATGTTGCCATGGCCTGCGTGTGTTTTGGATTGATTTGTATAATGTTTGGGCCATGGTGGTCCGTAGTCATGAGTACAGAAACACAGAGTTTGTCTATTTGCTTCCTGCACTTACCACAATATGTAGTGTTTACAAGAACATTTTTACAATATCAAATTAAAAACCCAAAAGGACTTTTTTTTTTTCATTTGAAGGAATCAAAGCTTGTCAAAAACCCCTAAAACCTTTGCTAATGTCCTTTGCGTCTCTACTCTGTGTCTATGTGAGTGAATATTTGGCACCACTGTGTCTGAATATCTGATTATCTGTAATGACTCTACAGTGCGGTTCAAAGATCTTAGGCAAAACATTAGGTTTATGGTTTTAGCAAGGTTTTTAATGAGCATGCATATTTGATTCTGTCTCTTAATTAAGATACAAGAAAATACAGCAAATATAAATACAAATCTCGACAAAGAGGCTTCTATAGGCTAAAATCAGTTCTTAGTGTGACTTCCCTTTGCACTGAACACATCTTAAACTGCCTTTGGTCAACTGTCACGAAGTGTATTCAAGAAATCTTGTGGTGTATTATAGAAAGTGTCTGTCAGTGCTTCTCTGGTGGTTTCTTGGCTGCTGCTCTTCCACAGAGGTCCCTCCTTATCTAACCTTTCCATGTAGAAAGGTCTCAGTATCCAGATGAAGATGCCAGATGTGGAACAAATCTTTTTAAAAAAAAATTAAAAAAAAGATTATATTCCTGTCAAATTGTGTAATTTTTTGGCATTTTCCATGAAATGATTGAGACTTTAAATATTAACTTCAAACTTCAAAATTGTATTTATTTGTATATAAATACAATTAAAAATAGAAATAAAAATATAAAACCCAACTCTCCACCCACACGCAAAAGCTCAACATTAAAAAACATGGATTTAGACCTAACCTAGAATCCTACAACCATAACCAACCAATCAGAAACGTTTGACATGTCCTGACTGAAAATTGGTGCAGTGAATCTTATATTTTCTGTCCAAAGTAGTTCATGTAGATGCATTAAGTGCAAATGGAGGTCACACTCAATACTGACTTTAGCCTGTTATGTGTTTTATTCTGAAATGTTTGTGTCTTATTTGCATAAAGATACAACCGGATAATACTGCAAAGACTGAAAGATGCATATGTGTGTTTCACTGTAACATTGCTAGAACACAAAAAGTGATGGTGGCCCTAACAATTTAGCACAACACTGTATTTGGGGATTTGCACACTGTCTTTTTCATGTACAAATACAATAAAAGTAAGAACTACTGTCAATAGTTGTGCTCCATGTTTGTGGTATTGTGTGTAGCAGCTGACAGCATGGATGCTTGGTTTTGCTGCATTTATTCAGAGTATTGATGCGTCTCTGGCACACAAATGTATCTCATTGTTTTAACTACACCAGAACTACACCATTGTGTTTTGGGTTACAACTTCAAATCATGTTATTTATTCATACTAGTTTTTATTTTGCTCATCATTGGTGGTAGTTGTCATCTAAAGTTACTTTAGCAAAGTTGTTGGCTTTAATTAGAGACACTGCCCAAAGAAAGTAATCAGTTTTCACCAAACACTGAGATCTCACAACTAGTGTTTGAGGTTGAAATGTTTCTATTGTGGTATTCATCAAAAAACAAAACAAAAAAGCAGCTTTTTAGCATCCTTTTACTGTTGGCACAACAGTATTGAGAATTCCCACCTCTGCTTTGCCTTCACATCAAACTTTTAGTCATTGTCGACCGCGGGTGAAGTCAGTGCTGCCACACAGCGAATCAAACATTTTTCATTTGAAGCCATGTTTTGCATCTACCTGGATAATAATCCAAATATCCAGTCTTTTGATGTGAGGAAAGTGTCTGTTTAAGATCAAGAAGCTTTTCTGATGAAGAACATATGTTCTGATGAAGGCCGTGTGATGGCCCAAACGCGTATACTGCCGTCCGTGAATGATTAAAGGACTTTTAGGAACTCGGAGTGCCTCGGACTTCTCTTATTTTTGCTGATTAAAATACTAGATTGTTCAGTTCCAGATAGCTGTGACTGAATGTTTTGAGTCTTTGTAGACCCACTGTGATCTGTAAGTTGTACGCTATCTGTCAAAAGTTTGGGGTCACCCAGGCAATTTCATGTTTTCCATGAAAACTCACACTTCTATCCATGTGCTAACATAACTGCACAAGGGTTTTCTAATCATCAATGAGCCTTTCAACACCATTAGCTAACACACTGTAGCATTAGAACACAGGAGTGATGGTTGCTGGAAATGTTCCTCTGTACCCCTATGGAGATATTCCATTAGAAATCAGCCGTTTTCAGCTAAATTAGTCATTTATCACAATAACAATATCTAGACTTGATCTATGATTCAATTGTTGTTTTCATTGAAAAAAAAAGCTTTTCTTTCAAAAATAAGGACATTTCTAAGTGACCCCAAACTTTTGAATGGTAGTGTAATGCACGTGTAAATGATCAGATGTTTAGAATGTTCTGTAAAAATCATAGTCCATTATGTGAACGCTTTCAGAATGCACTTTTTGCCCTGAAACAAAGAAAAATGTGGTGTGTTATTTATTCGTTGTCATGCTGTGATTGTAGCAGTGCGGTCCACTGGAGATCAAACTGGGATGAATGTGGCCTCTGTTTGACAGACCTGCTATAAGGGAAGGACAAACTAAAGCTTCCTCCAACATGTTTGAAAAGACAGGAGCTCACTGCAGATTTCAGACATCACAACCACAAAGCTTGATGGAGACAACATGAAGAGATGGTCAGAGTGCAAAGTTGCATTTTCAGACTTCAGAAATATCAGCACTAATGGTGTGCACCATTCTCACTACTATAGACGGAATAATGGGAGCTGAAGGTGTTGTGGATTCACTTTAATATTGAACATTCACTCCTTCCATGTTGAAATGGGTCAGTCAGATCTCCATTCCCTTTGGAAATTACAAGCAGGGTCAATGACAGTTATTTAGACTCTACCAGACACCACCCAATAATTCTGCTTGTGATAATGACCCACAGCGCTGAAACTTAACCTTAGGGCTTCGTCTAAACCACACATCAAAGGTTTTTTGTTCCAAGAACAAGGAGATGAAAAATCTGACACAATATTCAGACTTAAATTAAAATGGTTTTTGGGTTTGTCTGGTCCAGTCAGATATGAAGAACAGGAGACAGTGTGATTTATTCTTTATAGAACAAGACACTGCCACAATATTGTCTGTGGTTCCAAATGAATACACAAGATGTGTTGTAGATCATCCGAGTTCATGAGAGGCAATCTGTGCTTCTTTATGTTCGTTTTCCTAAATCACAGCCGCTGCTGCAAACTTTATACACAGGATGAGAAGCAGCTGCATTCCAGTGGAAGGTGCTGAGTGATAAAACATCTACTGTCATGTTAAAAGAGAGCAACAGGTCCTGGACGTGTGACAGCAGGCGGTGTGGTGGTGACTCAGGAACCAGGGGAAGCCGTAGAGCCCAGCCCGCTCTGCTCCAGCTCTGCTATCACAGACATGTGTTTGAAGTCTGCAGGGTGATGGTTAAATGTCTCCACCAATCTGTACGTCTCCTGCCTCTGCGTGCTGTAGAACAGTTGCACCTGATTGGCCAAGCATTGAGCCTGGTGGACGGTCTGGGGAAACGAGGAAGAGAAGGGTTTATATACGGGAAATATGTCTTTAAGCATGAACCAGTCTCCTTTCTGTCCATGTCTGACACTACAGCTGGAGTGTACAGAGGTCATTCCAGACCTGGAGGACATTCTACAATCAAACAATTCATGTACAAAATACTAAAACATGCAGTTCTTGTGTAAATGTATTTGTCCTGAGACCAAATCTAAAAAAGCTAGCAGAAAAGAAAGTTTGAAACTATTTTTTAAAATACCAAATAAGTCTGAAGTTCCCCCTAAAATGCAATTTTCTCTTGTCCCACCCTCCTGATGACCAAACTGAATCGGAAATGAAACAGTTAAAATGAAACATAGATCTGCTTTTTTTTGGTACTATTTTTCACTGATGTCTCTTGTAATTGTGGGGACATTTTTTTAATCAACATAATATTTTAACAAGAACAGCACAGAGAGTGCAGCACTGTGCCAAGGCTGCTCAGTCCTTGAGTGATTTCTGACGGATAAGTCCTGATAAGTCACCAGCAGTGGATTCTTAGTAGGATCACAATCATGTGATCATCAGCGAGCAGCTGATGTGGTGCTGCCCATTTCCACCAATCTACTCTGCATCGCCCTCACTACACTTAATATGCTCAATCACACTGTTTGAATTTTACTTCCTGCTATATGTGAAGCCAAAATGTCCTTCACTTCTGGAATGAGCCTTATAATAGTGTATATAACGGTGTATAATAGTGTATGTAATACTGTATACCGTGTATAATAATGTATAGCATATTGTATATTAGTGTCTAGCAGTGTGTAAAATAGAAAAAGAGGTTAAAAACATTGGCATGTTCCTTTAATTTGGGCTTTTCCATGAACTTACTATGAACCTGGAGTCCATCTCAGCTGTCATGAGCACAACGCCCTTCTCCTCCTTCAGGTCTGGGTAGTGGTAGAGGATCAGCTGACTGGGAGCGTTCTCACCCAGCGTCTGGACACAGGAAACATCCATTTAGCATCTCAGTGAGCAACAGTGTGACTGTGGAGTTTTTACATTCAGACATTTCAGTCCACAGAACAGCAGCCAACCTGTGATCATGTAAAGAGTTGCACCAGGATGTTCTGTAATATTTTACTAGATTGTCTGACTGATACAGATTTTTAATCCTCAACTCGTCCATTAACCAATGTTTGGAACTGATAGACATTTGCATTAAAAATGAAGCTGGGGGGGCGCTGCTGGAAAGCACAGAGGAACTACAGATAGCATCGGAGCCAAAGAAGCACACTGGGATTTTTTTTTTCTCTTGGGAACGGATTACAAAAAACAACAATACATCCCTATTTTTGGTTCAATAAAACATTTAAATTGACCTCTGAATACGTGGTTCTATAAATGAATGCAATTGTTAAAGTCAGAGTTTTTTTATGTATTTCCAGACAACAGAAAAATGCAAATATGGACCAACAACGTCGTCTGTTTTGCAGTTTTCAAACCATCACTGTCTCCAGCAGTCAGAAATCTCTGGTGAAAACATGCTAAAGAAATCAGAACATATACTAATGTTATCATTTTTGCCTGAATGTCCAGACTCCTGAAACAAACGTCAAAGGTAAATAGTAAATGCAACAAACTTAGACAAGCATTCCAGTTTTTGCTCATCTAAACATGCCTCTTTTTACTACAGCAAAAATGTCATGACCGGAGACTCAACTTTCCAAACAATAACACAACTAATCCTTTCACTTGCTTGTATTGTTTTGGCCATTTTTTGACAGGATAAGTAGAGAGGCAGAAAGGAAAGTAGGGAGAAGAATGAGGGGGAGAGCTGGAATTGAACCCATGACCACTGCATCAGGGACTACAGCACCTGTTTATAGGTCACCCGCTCAACGTATCGGAACTATCCGGACATCCTCTTTGCATTTCTTTAAACCAATCACAGTTGTTTTGAGCGGTGATAATCCCTGGATGCAGCTCAGATGTCCCTGCAACATTGTTTTGGTGGAACATTCAGAGAGATAAGAAATGTCATAAGGACAGCTAATTCTTATTGTTTCTCCAAATCCTCAGAAAAACTTTTAGTGTTCATTTGTAGTGCTGCATGGAGGTTAGTAACACACAGACAGGAGAGGAGCAGAAAGCTGTGTGAAATGTGTGTCTACATCCAGTGAGTCAGACGACAAGAAAGCTAGAAGAGGTCGACCACTCAGCTTACATCAGCTTTAACATCAAATTCAATGTTCAATGTTGGTTTATAGATGTCAGAGTTGAGGGGAGCCCTGAGGACGTTGGGCTTCTCAGCAGCATGTGAAGGTGTCGTGGGTGTGAAGCTGTTTACCTGGACATTGATGAGGGAGGTGAAGTGCAGCTCATGTCCGGACCACTGACCCACAAAGAACTCGTAACCCTCTTTCTGGGGTAATGCGTAAAGAAACTGAAGACGAGAGAGACGGTGGTGATGAGTTAGGAAAATAAAGAGGAAACAGTCCAGCAGTCAGAGGAAACATTTCATGTGCTTAAACAACAGATCATTAATAACTTTTGATCATTTTTAGTTGCTGGTTATCCAGTAGGGCTGCACGGTGGGTCAGTGGGTGGCCCTGTGGGTGGCCCTGTCGCCTTGCAGCTAGAAGATCCCCGGTTTGCGTTCTGGCCTGGGATCTTTCTGTGTGGAGTTTGCTTGTTCTCCCTGTCCATGTGTGGGTTTTCTCCAGGTTCTCTGGCTTCCACCCACAGTCCTAAGACACGTTCAAGTTCATTTCTAACTCTAAATATTCTGCAGTGTGCATGTAGAAAATAGAACAATGGAGGTTTGTTCTGTTAGCGTATGTTGTAAACTTTACATTGTTGAGGGTGACGTGAGAGAGGAGAGATTACTGGTCAACAAGACGTTGAGAGGACAGATGAAATGGTGCTTGTTGTCCTCTCCAGGTTTAACCAATCTGCATTTGTCTTCCCTGAGCTTTAGTGGATCAGTGTTACAGCAGTTTTTCAGGGTCCCTCAGATCCTGAAACACTCTTTTCTCCTCTCATAATGACCTCTAAACAATTTTTACAGGTGTGGTACCTGCACTCAGAACACACACAAAGATTTAGGCCACCCTAAAATCTGCTCAAGAGAACGTGTGATGATATACTCCATGTGGTGTCTCCTCCCAAACTGCAGGGGGCAGCGTATCACAAACACATCTATCTAGTCTAATCTAGTACTAAACTAGAGTAGAAGTTGTTTGCCATTGCGTACACCACTTACAACATGGCATTTTACTGAATAGTTGCATTTCAGCAGTTACTTTTCATTTCACACCATTAACTGTTCATAACCCGGTTACCATGGTGATCTCTGTGTGATGAATCTTATCAAAGCAACTGAACTGAACTTCTACTGCTAGGAGCTCCTGTTCTCCCCCAACTTTCCGCGTGTCTCTGTCCACGTTGTTAGAAAAATTTGGAGGTGCACGACACAGAAATTTTACGCTTGAGAAGGGCTGTGTGAGGGGGCGTGGCTGCCAAAATGACATCATTTGTCCACGCAGAGTCGCACGGACCTTGCGGGTGCGGCAAGCATAAAACAAGCTATGGACTGGCGACCTGTCCAGGGTCAGCTGGGATAGGCCCCAGAGACCTTAATGAGGATTAAGCACTGTATATATAATGGATGGACGGGTATTTGCACCCGTTCCGCCACAAGCTCACAATCAGCAGCTTTGTCTTTTGTAGTAGAACAGAAAATAACCATTGTGTCTGGTGATACTGACACACTGATCATCGCATGCTTCACTTTAGTTTCTGCAGCTTCTCATCATCGCGTCTCATTCTGAGCAGTGAGCTTACCATCGGGCAGGACTTTGTTCTGCTGGAAATCACCTCATAGATCTGTGTCTGCAAATACAAAGAAAGACAGGTCATTAGATCTCTACCATGCAAGTACTGATGTGAACACTCCTCATCACTGCAGGATTTCTGAAACCGTTTACAGACATGTTCTGTTTACTGGGAACTGTACAGACAGTGTTCAACAGACATAAACACCACAACTGAAGGCACAATTTTGCCACCAAAGCAAACTGAACTAAGAAATACATTTCGGATATGGCTAAGAGAAAAAAAATCTGTGCATTCCACGCCTTTCTTTGTTAATTCAAACCAAGTGTGGGCGAAAAATAAAAGAAGCAAATGTCAGCGATAAATTCAAAAAGTTGGGATTCATCAGCTCACCGGGATGACGGCGCTGATCGTGTCCTTCGCAGAATAAAACTTCGTCCAAAGCTGAGAGAAGAACAAAAGAACAAAGTAAAGGTAAGACAACCAACAGCTCCAAAAGGTTTCACCTGCCACAGGAAGCCATGTGACCTCATCCCAGACTCACCTCTGCAATTTCCTCACCCGTCTTGTTCTTAATCATTTCCAGGTTGAGGATGGAGCCCAGCGTCTACAGAACAGCACGTTAATGTCTGTTAAACACTATGTAAAAAGATTCAAACTAACAGAAATGACCATGGAACTTCAGCAGCTGAAATGGTTATTTTTTTTCACAGGTTTTCTGACACTTTACGGCAAATATGCAAGTTAGCTGTTACTTTGTTTAAAATGCACAGACTTTGCTCAGCCTCTAAACCACAAATCTGAACGTCGGATAATCAGGTTCTAAATGTTAGCTTCATTTGGCCAATTTATTAGAGTCAAAGGTTTTAACAGAGAGGAATTCTGGGTATCTGTTTTTAGAAATCTAGAAACTATTTTCTCTCATTGCATTTTTCAGTCCCGTGTCTATTTTGCAGTGTGCAGTTTTCTTTTTATATGGTATTAGTATAAAAAATATCCCTATTGTTTAGTTTGTTGCTTCCAGCTCTAAATTTCACCACCATCAAGCACTTTGGAATTATGTTGCAGTTGTTCAGCAGAACAAACATCTATAATGATCATGTAGAAATACAGAGAAGGGCTGCACTTAGTTGTAAATTTACACTGTGGCTTCCTTTAGAATGTCGGGTCTGTGAATGTCTCGCCTCTTTCTCCACTAACCCCTGCCTGCTAGCTGCAGCTCAGCACACCAGCTCACCCACAACTCCACTCAAACACAAGACAACTCTCGTCAATGACAAGTTGTAATATTGGAGTAATTCAACCATACATGTTTAGACTGCAAACAGATTCTGCAGAAAAATAATGATACTGAAAGTCACCCTGCAAGGTGTCACTGATGTTCTCAAATTAATTGTAAAATTATTTTTTTGCAAATTGAATAATAATGCACATTGGGTTTGCTGATGATGTCATAAGTCATGACCAACCCACGTTTCAAGCCCAAATTTGCAAAAGGTAAGCTCAGACTGTTGTCATATTACTATTTTCTTTCTGAGAATACATTAATGACTGTCAGAAAGAAACCTCTGGGTATTCAGGTAGCTCAACAGGTTGAGGGACGGCCCATAAACGGGCTAAAGTCCCTGATGCAGCGGTCTAGGTTTGAGTCCAGCCCTTTGCTGTTGGTCTCCCCCCCCCACTTTTCTCCCTACTTTGCTGTCAAATAAAAAGAACAACTTTAAAAAAAAGAAAGAGTTCCCTGCTACGCTGGTGCACGTGTGCTGTTAATACAGTTCTCCTCTCCTCAGCTCACCTTGTTCTTGGTGAAACCTCCTGATGCTCCATCACCAGCAGCCATTTGGTCTCTTTTCTCCAACTGCAGGGATGGAGACGAACAAAGACATTAAAGTTCTCCATTATAGCGGTGATAAATACAAGCACGCAGGATGTTCTGCTACGACTAACACATTTCACTGCACACTGCTACTGTTTATTTGCAGCTTTATTCAGCTACTAAAAATACGCATTTGACATGTGTGTACATTTGGCTGCGTTTCAGTTTATGACTTGAACTCGTCAGGGTTCTCACCAGGATTTTTTTACAGCGTAACGGCAGGTCCTCGCGCCCATGCATGCGCAATAGCCTTCATTAAATCTCGCGAGCGGCCGGCCCAGATGCAGCCAATGAGCGTCACACAGATGCTCCAAATGCTCGTGATTTAGGCCACTATTCACCATACATGGCATCACAGAAACAACCGAGACATACTAATTGTAATCCCGAGATTGGAAGCAACTCTTAATTTTAGACGGGAACGGGTCAATCTACAGGAAAGTACGGCTGAGGTGGGGAGACATAAATTAACCTAGATAGGCACCCAGTTGATAAAAACAAACGCACATGGCGTTATCTGTCAAAATAACAGCGTAGCGGCCCTAATCACAGTGTAATCTTTTAAACTCACAGCATAACAGCCCGTTATGAAAGCGTAACGGGCCGTTACGCTGAAATGCGCTGGCGAGAACCCTGCTCGTGTCGTATTTTGGGACTTGAAGGACTGTCAGAGCATATATTCCAGTTGTCCAGGCCAACAGTGAGCCCGGCTGATACTCACCTCCTGCTCCATGAGCCGGATGAACTCGGCCTGCTTGGAGTGTCCGAGCACCTCCTTCTGGGCCTCATGGCGTTTCTCCAGCCGCACCTTGTACTCCTGTGGTTTGGCACTGAAAACAAGTCAGACCAAATCAGTGATTTCAAAAAATGTTGTAGTCATTTTATTTTAAGAAAAACATTTGTTGTTCCCTGACTTTCAACAACCTGTTAAAATGTTATATTATTATTATTATTTAAACAATCCCTTTAAAGATATCCCTTTAGGCTCTGGGACTATGTGATGGAAATTTTCTACATATAATAGACTGAACAACACAGAAATGAATCAATCATGAAAATGGAGTGGAGCTGCAGCATTTCTGAAGGTTGTTGCTAGAGGTACGGACCCGTACCCGTAGCCTGTGGACTACGGATACGGCACTTTCCATTTGCCAATCAGATACGCGAGATCTGGTCACGTGACTCCCGGTAGACGCTAGCGGTACGGACCCGTAGCATCGGTACTACAGGTACAGACCCTAAACCTGACCCTAACCTTTGCTTACCTTTCAACAGTTTGCAGTGGTTAGCAGCTTCTAGACTCGCGTACGGGTCCGTATCTGTCTGGCAAATGGAAAGTGCCATATCCGTAGGCCACAGGCTACGGGTACGGGTCCGTATCTGTAGACACTACCATTTCTGAATATATTTACGGCCACCATCCTTCATCCCCAACACAGTCTGCTGCTAAAAAGCTTGTAAAAAAAGTCAAATTTATAAATAATTTCTTGAATTGACAATGAACAGGCTAAAAGTTGGAATTTTTCCTCAGAAATCTGACATGCATTTGATATTTCTGGCTTAATTTGTTTGAAGTCTCACATGGCAGCAGGTCACACATTTAATGACAATTTCATTGATGCAACTAGTTGCATCAAGAGAGGCCATGGCCCTCTCTGAAACCTTATTGGCCACCCCTGATCTGAGGCTCATTCACTGAAACTCCATGTTTCTGTCCATGACAGTGACTCAGTGAAATGAATGGTTTCGTGGATCTGCTGCCAGCCAGCTGAGCAACCCATCCAGAAACATGACAGTGCAACACATATGTTGTGCCTTTAGGTGACTGAGGCACACAGAGACCAATCCAATCATAGAACACCTTTTATGTATGTTGAAATTTGAACAAAAGCTGTAGTTTGGGATCTCAGTGCTGCATTTGATACAGTTGGTCCCATTTTGTTTTTTGTTTTTTTACAGAGACTGGAACATGTTATTCAGATTAAAGAAACTGCATTAAACTGGTTTAAATCATATTGAACAGATTGATTCCAGTTTGCTCACGTTAAAAATGTTTTTCTGCTCACAGTAGAGTTAGTTATGGAGCTCCACAGGGTTCTGTGTTAGAACCAACACTTTTTAATTTGTTTATGCTCCCCTCAAGCAATATTTTTAGGAAGACCTGCATGAACGTTAAATGTTATGCAGACGACATCCAGCTACATTTATCTATGAAACCAAATGAAACCGATCAGTTGGTCAAACTTCAACATGTCTAAAGGACAAAAAGGCCTTTATGACCTGCAACTTTCTTCTGCTCAATTCAGATAAATGCATTTGACCACAAACACCTCAGAAACACACTGTCTAACCAGTGGTAGTTATACACACGTGGACAAAATTGTTGGTACCCCTCAGTTAAAGAAGGAAAAACCCACAATTCTCACTGAAATCACTTGAAACTCACAAAAGTAACAATAAATAAAAATTTATTGAAAATTAAATAATCAAAATCAGCCATCACTTTTGAATTGTTGATTAACATAATTATTTAAAAAAACAAACTAATGAAATAGGGCTGGACAAAAATGATGGTACCCATAACTTAATATTTTGTTGCACAACCTTTTGAGGCAATCACTGCAATTAAACCATTTCTGTATTTGTCAATGAGCGTTCTGCAGCTGTCAACAGGTATTTTGGCCCACTCCTCATGAGCAAACAGCTCCAGTTGTCTCAGGTTTGATGGGTGTCTTCTCCAAATGGCATGTTTCAGCTCCTTCCACATATGTTCAATGGGATTCAGATCTGGGCTCATAGAAGGCCACTTTAGAATAGTCCAACGCTTTTCTCTCGGCCATTCTTGGGTGTTTTTGGCTGTGTGTTTTGGATGGTTGTCCTGTTGGAAGACCCATGACCTGCGACTGAGACCAAGCTTTCTGACACTAGGCAGCACATTTCTCTCCAGAATGCCTTGATAGTCTTCAGATTTCATCGTACCTTGCACACTTTCAAGACACCCTGTGCCAGATGCAGCAAAGCAGCCCCAAAACATTACTGAGCCTCCTCCATGTTTCACCGGAGGGACAGTGTTCTTTTCTTCGTATGCTTGGTTTTTGAGTCTATGAACATAGAGTTGATGTGCCTTACCAAAAAGCTCCAGTTTGGTCTCATCTGTCCAAAGGACATTCTCCCAGAAGCTTTGTGGCTTGTCAACATGCATTTTTGCAAATTCCAGTCTGGCTTTTTTATGAGTTTTTTTCAGCAGTGGTGTCCTCCTTGGTCGTCTCCCATGAAGTCCACTTTGGCTCAAACAACGACGAATGGTGCGATCTGACACTGATGTACCTTGGCCTTGGAGTTCACCTTTAATTTCTTTGGAGGTTGCTCTGGGCTCTTTGGATACAATTCCAACGATCCGTCTCTTCAATTTGTCATCAATTTTCCTCTTGCGGCCACGTCCAGGGAGGTTGGCTACTGTCCCGTGGGTCTTGAACTTCTGAATAATATGAGCCACTGTTGTCACAGGAACTTCAAGCTGTTTAGAGATGGTCTTATAGCCTTTACCTTTAAGATGTTTGTCTATCATTTTTTTTCGGATGTCCTGGGACAATTCTCTCCTTCGCTTTCTGTTGTCCATGTTCAGTGTGGTACACACCTTTCACCAAACAGCAGGGTGACTACTTGTCTCCCTTTAAATAGGCAGACTGACTGATTATGAGTTTGGAAACACCTGTGATGTCAATTAAATGACACACCTGAGTTAATCATGTCACTCTGGTCAAATAGTTTTCAATCTTTTATAGAGGTACCATCATTTTTGTCCAGGCCTGTTTCATTAGTTTGTTTTTTTTAATAATTATGTTAATCAACAATTCAAAAGTAATGGCTGTTTTTGATTATTTAATTTTCAATAAATTTTTATTTATTGTTACTTTTGTGAGTTTCAAGTGATTTCAGTGAGAATTGTGGGTTTTTCCTTCTTTAACTGAGGGGTACCAACAATTTTGTCCACGTGTGTATGTCATCTAGTATAACTTGATGACATTGCCTTAGCCTCCAGTTCTACTGCAAATAACTTTGGAGTTATTGTATATCAGAATATGTCCTTTAACTCACATAAATCACATCTGGAGAACAGCCTTCTTTCATCGAGACAATAGTGTCAAAATCAGGAACATCTATTCTCAGAGTAATGCTGACAAACCAGTCTATGTATTTAGAACCTCTAAGCTGGACTACTGTAAAGCTTTATTATCAGAGTGTCCTAATAATTCTCTTAAAATCTTCAGTTGATTCAAAATGTTGTTCTGACAGGAACCAGTAACAGAGATCACATTTCTCCCATATTAACTCCTCTTCACTGACTCCCTGTAAGATCCAGGACGGAACTTAAAATCCTGCTTCTAACATATAAAACTCTTAATGACTAGCTCCATATTATCTTAAAGGCCTTATTCTACCATATCTTCCTAACAGAGCACTTCACTCTCAGACTGTAGATTTACTGATGGTTCTGAGAGTTTCCAGAAGCAGAATGGGAGGCAGAACCTTCAGTGATCAGCTCCTCTGTGGTGGAATCTGCTCCCAGTTTAGGTTCTGGAGGCAGACACCACCTCTACTTTTAGGATCAGGCTTAAAACTTTCCTCTTTGATGAAGCTGACAGTAAGGGCTGCTCGGGATCACTAGAGCCGTCCATTACTTATGTTATGCTGCCATAGGTATAGACTCTCCACTCTCTCAGTACAGTTACACACCACCATTACATATCGGTACCACAGATTGTTGAAATACAGGCCGAATAAATCTATAGCTTTGAGGACATCTTCCACTACACCCTGGATGCATGTTAAGTTTTGATTGTTAAAATAGCAACCTTGGTGGCAGGTCTGTGAGCACGCTGTGCTGCTGGTAGCTCTCTGCTCACCTGCGCAGCTGCTGGATCTTGTCCTGGTACTTGCTGTAGAACGGGTTCTCCTCCAGGTCCGGCTCCTTCCGCACGGAGAAGGCTCGGAAGTGCGCTGGAACCAGGCCGGGGATGAGCGTCCGGATGCCGGTGGCCCTGACCGCTAGCATGCCCCGGTATAAACAGGACATTTGTACCATAGCCGCCGCCATCTTCCCATCGCTCCCGTCCCACATCTATAAAGTTCCGGCGGGGAGTGGGTTTAAGCATAATTGGTTCCGCGAAAAGACACGTAAGGACAAATTCAATAAAGTAATTATTTCAGCACTTCAGACGCTTTGATTATTCATTATAAAACATTAAAATGTATCGTTTGCAGTGCTATCCACATTCTATGTACATGGAATTATATAATTGTTCGTGAAGATAAAACGATCATGAAAAACAAACAAGAAAACACTGACAACACATTACACAATGATTAATGTGTTGTCAGTGTTTTATTGTTTGTTTTTCATGATCGTCCATATATATATATATATATATATATATATATATATATATACACACACACACACACACACACACACACACACACACACACACACACACATATATATATATATATAGATAGATAGATAGATAGATAGATAGATAGATAGATAGATAGATACACACACACACACACACACACACACACACACACACACACACACACACATATATATATATATATATATATATATATATATATATATATATATATATATATATATATATATATATATATCTTCTTCTTTTCCTTTCGGCTTTTCCCTTCAGGGGTCGCCACAGCGAATCAATTGCCTCCATCTAACCCTGTCTTCTGTATCCTCTTCTCTCACAATAATTATTATTAATATACTATTCTGAAATGAAAGCATAGAACTTTAAACAGTTGAAGTAAAAAAAAATCTATTCAGAAACCAAAGCTTAGCATAACATCTGAACATCAGTGTGTTGCAGTTGTTCAGCAGAACAAATATCTAGAATGATAATGAGAAACACAGAGAAGGGCTGGCAGATTGTTCCCTGCTTGTTCAGAGATATTATTGTGAATAATGTGGTTTTACTTGACGTCTGAATAACTCTCTATCCAGATGGACGTCATGCATGACAAGTTTAAATTTAAGTAATTTAGATTTAAACTTGCAGACTTGGATTGTCAACACGCAGCCATTTGTTGTGACAATAACTGCATGTTCTGACATCTTGTAACCTCTAGAGGTCGCTATAGACTTTTATTGGAACCTGCTTGAACATTCTCTGTCTGCATAAAAGCAGCATTTTGTTACATTAAAGCCCTCAATCCTATCTGGACACCACTAATCACTACAGCCATATTTCCAGTTCAGCTTGATGAAGAAGAACAATCTTCTCCAATTCTCCTGAGTCACGTACAGCTCTGACACACACTGCTTTTCCACAGCGTGTATAAACCCACACAGTGTGTGTGTGTGTGTGTGTGTGTGTGTGTGTGTGTGTGTGTGTGTGTGTGTGTGTGTGTGTGTGTGTGTGTGTGTGTGTGTGTGTGTGCACTGACAGACGCCATGGCTATAAATTTAACGAGATGTTTCCCTGATGACTGTCTGAGTGCTTCTGTGTTTACTTTCCACAGTCGATAATTTTTCAATCACCAATCAATAAACAAAGCAGCTGGGACCAGTTGAGTGTGCACGTGATGTGTTTATGTGTGTGTGTGTGTGTGTGTGTGTGTGGCAGCTGTTTCATTCTGTATCACACAACACACCATTAAAATGTGAATCACTCCAAGAGTTGGAATGAATTTTTGAGGAGTAAATGTTTATTTTGTTTATGTGCATTCCTCCAGATGACTTTCTTTTGAAACCACGGTGAAGATCTAATATTTTCCAAAAATCTTTTGTTTTCTTAAACAGTGTTCAGTTGCAGCTTCTACTGATTAAACCATCTGTGGGCGTGAACTTTTTCTTTTGTGGAAATATGCATAAAAAGATTCACAAGGCATTGTCAAAATTTCCATCTGTTGTTGTGGTGTAACCTTAAAAATCCAGTGTTTAAATGTTTCACTGAGGATAACCACTGTTAAACTGAAGCAAGCAAATCTGAAATGTATGGCGCACAGAGAGGAAATGTAAGAGAGAGAGAGAGAGAGACAGACAGAGACATACAGACTGATAATATGGAATAAGACAGAAGAACTTCATTCACTGGGACACTGAGTATACAGAGGTTTTGGGATCCTGTCATGTTTTGACTTTTCAGGTATATTTACTTTTAATAACTGAACAGGGCCAGTTAAAGCTTTTTTTGCTGTTTGCAAAAGCTGCAAATACAAACAAGCAAAACATTAGAGCTTTACACACGTGGACAAAATTGTTGGTACCCCTCAGTTAAAGAAGGAAAAACCCACAATTCTCACTGAAATCACTTGAAACTCACAAAAGTAACAATAAATAAAAATTTATTGAAAATTAAATAATCAAAATCAGCCATCACTTTTGAATTGTTGATTAACATAATTATTTTAAAAAAACAAACTAATGAAATAGGGCTGGACAAAAATGATGGTACCCATAACTTAATATTTTGTTGCACAACCTTTTGAGGCAATCACTGCAATTAAACGATTTCTGTATTTGTCAATGAGCGTTCTGCAGCTGTCAACAGGTATTTTGGCCCACTCCTCATGAGCAAACAGCTCCAGACATTCTCCCAGAAGCTTTGTGGCTTGTCAACATGCATTTTTGCAAATTCCAGTCTGGCTTTTTTATGAGTTTTTTTCAGCAGTGGTGTCCTCCTTGGTCGTCTCCCATGAAGTCCACTTTGGCTCAAACAACGACGAATGGTGCCATCTGACACTGATGTACCTTGGCCTTGGAGTTCACCTTTAATTTCTTTGGAGGTTGCTCTGGGCTCTTTGGATACAATTCCAACGATCCGTCTCTTCAATTTGTCATCAATTTTCCTCTTGCGGCCACGTCCAGGGAGGTTGGCTACTGTCCCGTGGGTCTTGAACTTCTGAATAATATGAGCCACTGTTGTCACAGGAACTTCAAGCTGTTTAGAGATGGTCTTATAGCCTTTACCTTTAAGATGTTTGTCTATCATTTTTTTTCGGATGTCCTGGGACAATTCTCTCCTTCGCTTTCTGTTGTCCATGTTCAGTGTGGTACACACCTTTTCACCAAACAGCAGGGTGACTACTTGTCTCCCTTTAAATAGGCAGACTGACTGATTATGAGTTTGGAAACACCTGTGATGTCAATTAAATGACACACCTGAGTTAATCATGTCACTCTGGTCAAATAGTTTTCAATCTTTTATAGAGGTACCATCATTTTTGTCCAGGCCTGTTTCATTAGTTTGTTTTTTTAAATAATTATGTTAATCAACAATTCAAAAGTAATGGCTGTTTTGATTATTTAATTTTCAATAAATTTTTATTTATTGTTACTTTTGTGAGTTTCAAGTGATTTCAGTGAGAATTGTGGGTTTTTCCTTCTTTAACTGAGGGGTACCAACAATTTTGTCCACGTGTGTACATTCAGTAGTTGTGCAGAAGTACTGTTTGTCTGTATGAACCCAAGTGAGGGCATGATCACATGTTCCAACTTTGCTGTCTTGTGCCACAGTGGCAGAGTTTTGACAGAGGAATGTCCTGCCTGGACTCTGCAGTAGATCAGTGGTTAGCATCATTGCCTAGGATCATTCTCTACAGTGTTTCCATGTTCTCCCTGTTAACGCGTGTGTTTTATCTAAGTCCAAAAACATGCTGAGGTTAATTGGTGATTGTAAATTGCTCATAGGTGTGAATGTGAGTGTGATTGTTTGTCTCTATATGTAGCCCTGTGATAGACTGGTGACCTGTCCAGGGTGTCCCCTGCCTTCACCCTAAGTCATCTGGGATGGACTCCAACCCCCCACAACCCTAATGAGGATGAAGCGGTGTATAGAGAATGGATGATAGTCCTGTCTTAGACATTTTTTCTCACTGGGGTGCCACAATGTCTAATGTCTTTCTTATTTTTTTTAAATTAAATTGCTAAATCTTTTTTTGGGGGTAACTCACATTTGTCACTTGCTCATGCAGACAGGACTACCACGTTGAAGTACATTACAATACAACTACTGTATACTGTGCTGCTCAAAACAAATTCTGTCAAAAAAAAAAAGTAACTGTATGTAACTTCAGTTCTATGAAAACTTGCTTCTCTAAGGGATCCCCTGGTTCCACCCAGTAGTTCACACTGAAGCTATTTGCTGCTGATCTTTTCAGCACAAAACATGGCTGAGATTTTCAGTCATCCCTTGTAATGCACCTGATGATGTGTGTGTTCAGTGGCTTTCTTTTTAGGTGGCTCAGACAGACAATCAAATGCTGTGTTAGTGCTGCATTGCACAATTATGATAACTCTGTTTGGAATATAGCCTATGCCAGTCTAAAACTTCCAGTTTGCTGTTAGTGAAGTGAATCTCTCTCATAGGAATATTTCCACAAAGGTGCTGCTTGAGTTTGTAAACCGAGAATTTAACCATTTCCTTCTTCTTCTACCGAAAACAAAAGCAGTTTAGAACCTGAAAAGTTGGTTCCAATTGGGAACCACTAAACAGTAGGACCTGAAGCAGAAACCACAGGCTGCTTTCCACTGCAGGAACATGATGAAGGCACAAGGTGGGGCTAATGTTTGCAGGAACAGCCTCTTAACTGTCACTATCAATTGTTTCAGTGTCCATTGAGCTCCAGTTGTGACTTCAGCTCTGAATGTACAAAAACAAATCTAATCAACCAACTCAAATATGAGCTACTTGATGTAGCTCAAGTTCTGTGGGCATGTAGAAAATAGTACAGTTGAGGTCTGACATTGTTGAGGGTGACGTTAGAGAGGAGACTGTTGGTCAAGAAGACATTGAGAGGACAGACGAAATGGTGCTTTTTGTCCTCTCCAGGTTTACCCAATCTGCATTTGTCTTCTCTGAGTTGTAATGGATCAGTGTTAAGCGCTGCACAGCAGTTTCTCAGTGCCGTTCAGAGGTATGTACCTTGGAACACCTTTTTTCCCTTGATAATGGCCCAGAAAGAAGATTTACAGGTGTGGCACCTGCACTCAAAACACACACGAAGATTCAGGTCACCCTAAAATGATGGTATTATCAATGGACGTGACTTATTTAGGCTGCACAGTGGATGGTGGTTAGTATTGTTGCCCTGGATTGCATCCCGGCATGGGCCAGGGATCTTACGGCATGGAGTTTGCATGTGCTCCCTGTGCATGTGTGGGTTTACTCTGGCTGCTCTGATTTCCTCCCACAGTATAAAAATAAGCTGAGGTTACGTGGCGATTGTAAATTGTCCATAGGTGTGAATGTGAGTGTTTATGTAGCCCTGTGATATACTGGTGACCTGTCCAGAGTGTCCCCTCCCTTCACACTAAGTCAGCTGGGATAGACTCCAGCCCCTGCACTACCCTAATGAGGATTAAGGTGCATAGATAATGGATGGATGGATGTCATATTTAAAGAGGAAAAACAACACAAGGGCTGATGAATAAAAATGTTTACCTGCAGTTCATCTGCATAATTGATTGTTAATTTAGACTGAAGTAAATATTTGCAATGAGATGCTAAAAGTTGGACATCAAACCCTACATGGTCCACTATCTTAAAAGTTTATTGTCATGATGATGCAAGGTTTTGCTGCAAACTGGTGGAAATGCAGTCTGGGTCATGTCATGGCAGCCCACAAGGAAACCAGTTCGACCAGAATTTTTGAAGTGGAAAAGCTGCGTGTCTTCAGGATTTCAGCTGTTCAGGTTTGGACACATTTTATACACAGACACAACAGATGCGGTGGGCGAGTTAAATCACGGTTTCACTTATTATGTTGCACAGAATCTTTTACTTTAATTTGCCATTCACACTGACCGTGTCCTCTCTTAACCTTGCCTGAATTCAGCCCTGCTGTTTTCCTGACTTTACATTGCGGTGGTTTAAGTGAAGTCATGTTTACATTTTTAAATGAACAAAACAAAAACTCATATATTACAATACAAATCTTTGATTTCCATGCCATCTTTTATACCCAGAAACATCAAGCTAGTTTTATAAACTAATGTAGTTGCATAAAAGCCAAGACGTAAAGCCTAATTTAAACATATTTACCAGAAAAATCTTATGAGTGAAGATGCTGTTACGTGTGAATTTTACAAGATGGTGTATTTTTGGACAGATTTCACAGCTGTGTCTGTGTCTATAAACACACATCTCCATTCTTGGAGCTGTCAGACACTGACCGCTTTCTTTAATCTACTCTCTGCTTCTCTTTTTTCTTCATCTCCTCTCACTGACCTGCTGCCCTCCTCCTCCTCCTCCTCCTCCTCTTCTGTCTCGCTCTCTTTGTTATGGGGGTCCTGCACAGAGGATGTATATTTATGTGCGGCTCTGGAGGCTTTTACCATTAATTATAGAGAAACACTAAGCTCTCCATTTGCCGGACAGATGTTATTTTTTACTTAAGGAGAAAACGGGGACTGTTCCATAATTCAGAGGTAATCCCGCTCACCAGAGAACAAATAAATAAATGAATAAATAAATAAAGCAAAAGCAAAAACCACAAACATTTGGTACAGTGCTGCCGTGTGCTCAGACATGTAACGCAGCAGCTGACACACATGCACAGATTTCCTCTGCAGTGTTCAGCCTTTAAGTGCCTTCCACGTAATAAATATGGAACAGCTGCTCTGTCATTTCATTTTTTATTCAATCTCCCAAAGTATTTCTCAAAATCACACACAACCACACAACCTGTTTCTTTATCTTCAGAACAATGGATGTGTAGAAAGGTTTTTTTCAAAGTTGAAGTTTTTTTTAACTACAAATCTGCAAAGAGAAAAATAACAAAAGAACATGTCCAAATACAGAGCTTTTAAAAACCACAGACATCATCACAAAGTGGTGTTGTGCACCTGAATGCAGCAAAAATGACAAAGATGTGATTCATCTGCCAAGAATATGAATCATTTTCTGGTAACAGTTCCTCAAATGTGTGCCTTTTTTTCTGTTTTATATTTCTTTAAAACTAATTGTGATCTTAGACTTTGAGAACTTCTAATTAGTATTTTCAAGGATGGTAGCTGACAGTGAGAGCACTGCAGCTGTGTCCTCTGTAACACATCGGTGATTGTGAGGAATTTCACAACAACAGGGAGTATTTTTAGGGCCGGTTGGATATTTTTCTATGTAATATGTGAGCAATTTAAAATGTTCGGGGGTAATACAAAAAAGGATAATCTTGTATTCGGCACTGAGCAGTGAAGTAACACTTAGATAAAGAGGATTACAAAAATATCACCAAATAGTCAAAGCCTTAACTCTTCATTGTGTGACATTTTAAATCTGAATGATTAATCGACGCTTGGAAAAATTATTAAGAAAATGCTGCTTTGTTGCAGCCCTGCAGCCAATGATTCAAATACAGAACCAATGCTAAATACATTTTGTAAAACTACTGCAGTTCCAGTTCTAAAGGAGATACCAGTGTTTCCAAAAACAGGCAGCGTTCTGAGGAAATGTGTGTAAAATGGCAGAAGACTTCCAGGTTCTGACTATGTTTCTAACGGATGCAGAACAGCTGTCAGTGTGAAAATGAGAAGCTACTCATAAAGTCACAGAGATTAGGCTGAACTGTAAAGAACAATTTGAAAACAGAATCAAGATTTCAGAAGGTTAATAATATAAAGAATGTCAGAAAAGCTGGAAATAAACAGCTGTATTTTGCAGCCCAGTGTTCAGGTATTAATAGAAGGATTACAGCATCCTGCTGGACATTTTACATTTGTGGAACAGCAGATTTTTTTCTGACAGTTTTAGCAACAATCAAAAAACCTTAGATATATCTTGTGTATCATTTTATGTTAATTTTCTGTCTGATATATCTGAGAAAAATATTGAGAAAAAACGATTTTGTCGTTACGTTTTACTTCGCATATCTTCAAGGTTGAAAAAGCAGTTTTCAGTTATCACTCCCTATTTAAACCTAGTCAACTATTCCAGTCAAACAAAAAGGAAGTTCAAATACGTATAATTAAATCCATGACAGCTGGAAAAACTCAATCTGCTGATACAGATCAGGTGCTGTGGCAGAAAGTATAGTATCAGATATTAAATGGGGAAGTCATTTTTTTATACACAGTTCCGCTAATTTCAGCCTGATAAATTTGACATTTTTAGAAACTTTGCTCCAACGGTCAGAACGTTCGCCTTTGGTTCAAACAGTTCAGTTCATAGATGGTTTGGCCCCAGCAGGATTCAGCACTGACTGATCCTTGAAGCAAATTAGTGAGGTTGAATTTCTTCTTCTAGGGAAATGGCAGGTTAACATCCACAGGGAGAAATATTTTATAACTTTCAGTGGTTTCATTGTTCCATTCCCCAGACATCTATCCCAACTGTACTGTAGAGCTGAAATCAACCATCAATCAGTTAACTGGCAACAATTTGCACGGACTGATCTTTAAAGTACCTTTTTCTTCTTTGCACTGACCCTGTTCTCTACATTATGATGATCAGACAAATACAGCAACATGACTGTTAACATGTTGTTTATCACTTTTTTAATTTTAAATTTTTTATTTATTTTTTGACATTTTATCCACTTTGAAATAAATACGTTCCTTGGGATGATAACGAAGATGATTATTGGTTGTGACCTGACACTTCTCTGATGACATGGTAAGAGCACCTTACTGTAGCTTTGCATGTGCTAACCCCTTAACATTTATCTGGCTTTCTACTAAGAAAGAATAAAAGCTTAAAGTGTGCAGCACATAGAGATCCAGCAAGTCTGTGTCCCAATAGGCCACTTGATAACTTTCAGTGGTGCAAATTTCTGCCTTATTTGCAATTAATAAAACTATGTAGACCAAACTAATGTGGCTTAAAACTGAGCTGAACACGTGATGCTGTGATACAAATAGACTTTTCTTTGTTCTAAGAAGCACTAAGTGAATCCTAGGGATAAAAAGAATCTAGGAGAATAAATAAATATCACACTGATATTTATTTTTTTGTCCATATACCAAAAAAAAAAGTGCTGCTACATGTTAGAAGAGCTCTGCCAGGTTTCCAGATGAGTCTCAGGCTGCGGTCAGACTGAGACTTTACCATGTTGTGCTGTGGTTTGATTTCAAGCCTTGGGGTTTTCGGGGTCTTGGGACCACTCACTTACCCTCCCTCAGGCAAGTTGAAATCGCACCCCTGGGCCGGTGGATGACCCTTATCCACTGCTCCTGTACACACACACACACACACACACACACACACACACACACACACACACACGGTTAAGCACTCATATACACACTCAGAGAAAGAGGGTCAGGCTTGGCAAAGGATTCCTATCGTTTTAGAGAGGGATCCCATTAAAAGTGCATGAGTGTGTCTGTCTAGGAATCAAGACACCCGCTTTGCCGCTCAGCCGACAGCTCTGCATGAGCGCATGTGTACATGTGTGTGTCTTATTTATTCATGTACATTAGGGCATATTGAGGCGGACATCACTCACTCAATGCAGGAGCACCTGAGAATGAGTGAGAAGGTCGTTTTATCTCCAGATTTAAGATTGTTGGTCTTCATGTGATCACTGACCTGACCTCTGAACCAGGATCCTGCAAACAGTCTGCACAGCTTTGACTGATACATAAGTACAGAAGATAAGATATATGCAGTCTGGAAGGTGAGGAGCATCAGCACTTGATTCCACATGGAGTTTTTCTGGCACTGATGAGTCTTCTCTGTCAACAGGAGCTGCTGCAGCTTCATCCGCTCACACCTGAAATCATTTTCAAAAACATTCAATCACACAGAAGCAGAGGAGTGAGAGATGATTTGGGAGGAGAAAAAATAAGGAAAAAGCGCTGTCCTGTGAACATTTGTAATGATGAGGTATTTTGTGAGGTTAAAACTCTCCTGCTTTTGTCAGAGGTTGGTGCAGCCTCTATTATTTTCATTTTGCTCCAAAATTGATCATAAATTATCATGTCACATCAGCCAATAAATGGATATGTTCTGAAATTACAAGATGATGAACTGAAATTGTACATTATAATTAGGGAACACGTGTCTTAAAGTAAAACAACAACAACAACCAAACAAACAATAAAATAACCTGTAACATGTATATTTAGATGATGTAAAATATTTGTTACTGGACTTTAAAAAAAAAAGATCACTAGAAAATCTGACAAAGACATTACGTCAGGAAAAGAAATCTCTTTCCTGGGCAAATTATGAATAAAAATATTACTTCTTGGGCAAAGCATTTTAATTAAATGAGCTGTGTAATACATGAATAAATTGCAAAGACTAAACACTACGGAAGCTCAGTTTATGTCGTTGCCTGTGAACTCCTCTTTATATCTGTTTCAGATTCATGCAGGTAAGAAATGTCTAAGCAGGTAAATCTATTGAAAACAGAGCAGAAAAATAAAGGGTCGTGCTCACGGTCTCCCCGGATCCTCTGCTCTCTTCCAGCCTCCACCGCTGCTCTGAGCGCAGCGCTGACAGCCGGAGGACGGAGCTCTGCGGCGGCTGCTTCCAGCCGGCAGGCGGCGCTGCTCGCACACAAGCCCGGCCGAGCTCCGAGGCCACGGAGGGGCCACAGAGGAGCAGCGGGTCCAGATAATAACACACTGACAGGTCAGAGTGGAAATGGAAACAGACCAAACCCTCAGCTCGGTTTTTAGGATTCTTTGGTAAATAAAGTATTGATTATTTCTTCTAAAATATGAATGAAAACATTCACCTTCACTCGGCTCATATCTGATTTTCTCTCTTCTCCCTGAATCTCCTTGTCTCCTCTCCTCTCCTTTCCTTTCCTCATCTCCATCTTTTTCTCCTTCTTTCTGACTTCTGTCTTCTTTTTCTTTCTCTTACTACTCTTTTATGTACTACTGTTCTCTATTTCCTCTCCTCTGCCATTCCTTCCTGTCTTCTGTATTTGTCCTTTGCTCATTTCATCTCATGCTTCTTCTGTCCTTTTCCTCTCCCCTCTTATTTTTCTCCCCTCCATCTCCTCTCTCCTTCATTCCTTCTTCTCCTTTAACCCTGTTTCATTTCCGCCTTTATTCACTCTTTGCATCCCTCTTTCTTCGTTTCATCACATCCTTTTGTTTTCTCTTCAGTCTTCTCATGCCTTTTTTATCTTCTTCTCTTCAGCCTCTTCCTCACTCTTTACTCCTAATTCTGTTCTTTACTCCTTTACTTTCTGCCAACCTCTTTTTCCTGTCTTCTTTTTCTCTTTTCTTGTTTTTTAACAATTCCTTTCTTCTCCCTTCTTTAGTCTTTCATCTCATCTTCCTTCAACTCTTCTTCAGATTTTTCCTTCCTTCACATCTTTGCTTTCCTTATTTTCTAATGACTCCTCTCCTCTCCTCTCCTCTCCTCTCCTCTCCTCTCCTCTCCTCTCCTCTCCTCTCCTCTCCTCTCCTCTCCTCTCCTCTCCTCTGTTCTGGCCACGCTCCAAGGACGGATGGAGGGGGAGCATCCGGAGCGCTCAGTGCTGCTGACAGCTGTCACTTTGGCTGGCGGTAATGCAGACGGCTAACCTAAAATGAGCAGGGACAGGCCTGCCGCTCGGCGCGCCACTGCCTGCCTCCTCCTCCTCCCTCCCCTCCACAGGGAGGTAGCAGCAGAGTGTGTGCTGAGGGCTGAGGTGCAGGGTGCTGTGGCGGGCTGGAAGAGATAAGGCAGAGGATATAAGAGGGGTCAGCGGGGTCATGGTGTGGTTAGCACTGACAGCAGGGCTCTGAAAGCGATCCAGCGTTAACGGAAAGGCCAAAAACAAATGTGGGCGAGAAGGAGGTGAGGGAAGGAGCGCGGATAAGCAGTAGTGATTAAAGAGGAAAGTATAAAGAGCACTGCTTCTTAAAATAAACCTCACAATCTGTTGATGAAAAGGTAAAATACTACCAAAAGTCTGTCTAAAAAGCCTCAATAAAGGATTTCAAAATGGACTGAAAGGTCATTATTGATCTTGGAGGCAGTGCTGGACAAAACATTACGACACTAACATTTCCAAGGTCAACAATTAACTTTAATCTCCAAATTTTATGAACATCCATATTTTGGGCAAACAGGACTGGAGCTCAAGTCAGCTGGAGTCTATCCCAGATGATTTAGGGTGAAGGCAGGGGACACCCTGGACAGGTCACCAGTCTGTCACAGGGCTACACATAGAGACACAATCCCACTCACATTTATACCTACAGACAATTTAGAATTATTAATTAACCTCAGCATGTTTTGGACTGTAGGAGTATCCTGAGAAAATCCACACATAGGGAGAGTAAGACCCAGACCAGGGATCTTCTAGTTTGCAGAAATGTTAAAATAAATAGAAAAAGAACTGATACATCCACTCTGTACCACTCCAATGCATATTTTTTTACTGTACGGTGTCAAATTATAGCTTTAATTAACATAGAGTTTAAATTTATTCTCAACAAACATGATATCAAATTGTTCATTTTTTCAGTATTTTGAATGTCCACCTTTATTTTAATCCTCCTGAGCATAGAGAGAAATAAATATGTTGATGAACAAGAAATTCTATGCACTTATTCCAGGACCCTATCTGTTGCAAAGCTGTACATATGTGTAGAGAAATGTTGTGGCATTCTTCGTAGATTATTTTATCTGTGGCTCCTTGCTGGAGTGGCTGTGTTGCTCTGCCTTTGCTTTAATATACCCCAAAGGACTTGAGCAGGCCACCATTTTCATTTTTTTCTCTGTAAAACCTGATTAAAGCAGTGCACTTTGGACCGCTGTCACGTCAGAATATTTCTCTTCTGCAGTTCCATATCATCATCCTGTCGCCTCTTCTTGCACTGTCGGGATTATACGTTCATTGCGGTCATCCTGGTCTGTTTCACACCAACATGCTGGATCTCATCTGATCCCGACTAATTGATCTCAATCTTAACTGAACACAGAAAGCTTATTTACTCAGCTGTTCTTTAGTAAAGTTTCAGCATACAGTTTTGTTCCCAACAGCAAACAAGGTTGTTTTTCATGGACTCTGTCCATAGAGATTGATGTTATCAACTTTCCTGTATCAGAACGGGTCACAGAATTCAGATTTCCACTGGTGACTGTTTGTGGCATCATTTTAGGAGTGTGGTCACTGCGGCTCTGATTATTGATACTAAGGCTCCTTCTTTAGCTTATGATTACTACTGCTATTGTGTTTTGTTTGTGTTTGTGTTTGAGTGCCAGTCTTCTTCCATCCTTTTCCATCTTTGTGAGGACGCACAATAAGATTTTTCAGTTTTTCTGACAATTATTTTTCACAAAGAGCCAAGATACAGACATGCAGATGGACACGTTGCATTGGACCAAAACTGAGAAAGCCCTTGTGTTCAGGGGTTGTTTGTAACCAGTTAAACTAACTGGAAATCATAGGTTTACTCAGTATTGCGTCAGTAATCATACCATTTAACATTTAAATGACACTGTACTGGGGTGAACTCACTTAAGCTATTTACTGTATGTAACTGCAACAATACCCAGTTTCATATATAATAAATAGCATTAAATAGTATCCAGTTTCTTCAGGTTTACTTGACCACATTTTGAACATGAAGGTCAGGTACTTGAGCTCATGTGTTGTGGAGGTGCCTCAAACATCAAATATAGCAGTGACTTTATAACCTCTTCCAGATAAATTAAAACTGGAGGAACATAAACAATATCTAATAGGACAAACTAAAAGTTATTTTACTAATGGCTTATAACTAATTGACAAAGCATTAGTAACAGAGTTATTAACTGGCATTACTGATAAACTCTTTGAAAAGACATCATTTAAAAAAACTAAAAATGAAGTTGTGAAAAGGTCACTTTTTAAGGTAGAGATCATTGTGCTGGGACCTGTTTCAGGATTCCCACCCACATGCTGAGAACTATTGCGTTAGAGCAGATAGCATGAGACAGAGACATCGAGGAAAAAGAGAAGTGAGAGGAAGAAGGAGGAGCAGAGAGGTGAGGATGTGACAGTTGTGTCTCTGAAAGGACTCTCGCTCATTATAACAGCTGGTGTCAGACTTTGTCTTTCCTCCTGTATCTCTGTGAATACCAGATGCATGCTCACTTTAACTGTGTGTGTGTGTGTGTGTGTGTGTGTCCCACTCTGTGCATATCCACAGTGCGTGCTGATTCAGCTCGTTATCTGATGGAGCCGTAGACAGAATGAGTTTAAATCTCAGCATCGCCGTGAGCTCTCTCAGTGCTTCATCTACTGTTTGCTCTCTCGCTCACTCTCTCTCTCTCTCGTTCTCATACTGTACACTGCACATATCAGGCTTCGCAGGTACACGCTCACCAGATACACTACATATCACAAAAGTAAGAAAAAAAACCGTCATATCAGAGAAAGCCTTACGTAGCATTAAAGTACTTTCAGCAGCTCTCAGTTTCAACAGCCGTGGCTCAGACTGAGTTTAGAGAGAGAGAAGTTAGTGTCACTTGAGCAATAAGGTGTCATTCTAAAACCACGAATGTTAAAGTGCCGTTGAAACAGCAGACACTATTCTGGTTTCAGGCTTTTGGAAGCTGTCTGTCCATTTGGTCCCATTCAGAACATAAGATTCAGTGTTGAATGCAGGTGTTCTGAAGGTGTGTCTCACATTAAATGTCTGAGGTCATCCTGAAGGAGCTGGATCAGGTCAATGGTCAGCACACATCAAACTGGACCTTGATCATGAACTGGTTACGTCCTCCAGACACCACATCAGCCACATCATCAAAAGCAGTGACAGGTGTGAATAACACTGATTACCTCATTGCAATACAATGCTATGTTAAAAAACAGAAGTCCTGGCATTCATTTGGATGTTACTTTAGTACTTGATTCCAAAATGATGCTTTCTAATTGCTTTTGAAAAAATCTGACTAACAGTCCAAGATGTCATTTACAATGAGGAAAAACCAAAAATAAATCCTTGCAAACCCTCATCTTTCTTAGAAAGAATAGAACCATTTCTTTTATCTGTTTTTATTTATTTTTATTTTATTGTATTTTTTGCATGATGCATTTTTTCCTGCCTTTATTAATCCCCAGGGGGGAAATTCTGTTATTTGCATATCCACCCAACATGGGGTGGGGGGTGGGGGGGTGGGGTGGGGGGAATAACATGACAAAAACAATACATCTATGATCACAATTTTTTTTAAAAGTGTGTTCTAAATGGTAAATCAACTTATTACAGTTGTGCTCATAAGTTTACATACCCTGACCAAATTTGTGAAATATTGTCTTTTATTTTTAGCAAATATGTTTGTTAATGGAAACATTTTCTTTCATTTAGGGCAGGTGTTCAGACAAAGCTATTTATTGTCATGCAAGTGTATTTGCTCTGATCATTCATGTTTTCATTAAAGAATGGAGTACATTTTACAAATTCTGCCAGGGTATGTAAACTTATGAGCACAACTGTATTTAAACCAGGTGTAAAACAGAGGCATTCACATAAAAGTGAGCAGACATTTAACACATCCACATCTGCAGTGGAGGTTTTACAGGGTAATCACTCTCATTTAGGGATTATCCTAAAGTAAAAACTGGCCAAATTCTCAACCAGCCTCTCTTTTAATTTGAGCTCAGGGTCTGGTGAGCTGTCCTGCTGTAATAATCAGGATAATCTGTCTGTAATAGCTGGATTACAGCAGGTTAGGGAAACTCCACTCTGGCACAGCCCCCTCTGGATCTGAAGTCTCATTCATTAATCAACTAATGCCCATTCAAGGCCTGCTTAGAGACACAGAGGAAGTCAGCTCATCTCTGAGGAGGGGAGCTTCAACCTGCTGCTAAGTCTGCCTCTGCACATTACACCCAGAAGTTTCTTTTAACAGGTAACACTTCCGTTATTCCATATTTAGTTTATTGGCAACAAATGCAATGAAAAGGGTAAAATCAGCATTGTAATAGTCCGTCTTCCACCACTTTCTGACCTCACTACTCTGTGGCTCTCAGAAACAGACAGTTAACATTCATTAACAACTGCACCAACATTATCAGATAAATAAATGACAGTAATTAGTGCATATTATTCCCATAGCGGAGGGAGTCATTTTCTGGCAGGCTCAGTAGGGCGTTATCCTCCTCTCTGATCACTGATGAACAGAAGCCCCCTAAACAGCCTCCATCAGCCTCCAAATAAGTTTTGTTTCTCTTGTAAGTGAACCGCTGTGGTTCCGCCATCACAGGGACAATGGCTGTGCAGGAAGTCCGTGCCTGCTCACATGTCAATGTCAGATTTATTTATACAGCAATTTTAAAGGTCTATAGCGAACCAAAGTGCTGTACAGTAAAATAAATCATCAACAATGCAAGAACAAAACAGTAAAATCCATCCATTCTCTATACACCGCTTTATCCTCACTAGGGTTGCGGGGGGTGCTGGAGCCTATCCCAGCTGACTCGAGCGAAGGCAGGGGACACCCTGGACAGGTCACCAGTCTGTCACAGGGCTACATATACAGACACACAATCACACTCACATTCACACCTACCGACAATTTAGAGTAATCAATTAACCTCAGCATATTTTTGGACTGTGGGAGGAAGCCAGAGTGCCTGGAGAAAACCCACGCATGCACAGGGAGAACATGCAAACTCCATGCAGAAAGATCCCAGGCTGGGATTTGAACCGGCGATCTTCTTGCTGCAGGGCGAAAGTGCTAACCACTACTCCATTGTGCAGCCCCAAAACGGTAAAATAAAACAGATAAAAGATCCATTGAAGGTGACTCTGCTCAGTCAAAGGCCAGGGTGAACAAGTGGGTCTTGTGAGCCACAACTGCAAAGTCTTGATCTCCTCTGGATTTCATGAGAGATCGAGGAACATCCAGGACCATCTGGTCAGCTGACCTAAGGGCTCTGGAGGGTTGATACATCTTAACAAGGTCAGATAAATATTCTGAGGCTCGTCTATTCAGAGACTTAAAAAACCCCTCAAAAGAATCTTAAAATCAATCCTGACCTTATCAGAAGCCAGTGAAGTGAGGGAAGCATCGGCGTTATGTGCTCGGGTTTCTTTGTCTCGGGTAGAAGTTGAGCTACTGCATTCTGAACAAGCTGCAGATGGTTGAGTTCCCACTGGCCAATGCCGACATACAGGGAGTTACAGTAGTCCAAGCACAATGTAGTAAAAGCATGGATAACTTTTTCTAGATCCGCCCTTCTCAGATAGGATTTGACTTTGGCTAGCTGAAAGAAGCTAGCCTTGATCACTGAGCAGATCTGCTAGTCTAATTTAAAAAAAAAACCCATAAATAATAACACCAAGACTCCTAGCCTGCTATCATATATAAGATGCTAGTGGACCAAGGGAGCTGGTAGGAACCTGGACCAGGTCAGGGCGATCAAACAAGACAATCTCAGTTTTATTTTCATTTAATCTTAAGAAATTTAAGTCTATCCATATTTTAATATCCCTCATACAGTTAAACACAGCATGAAGAGATTCCGTAAAAGGGACCTTTAATGGCAGGTAGACCTGCGCATTGTCAGCAAAGCAGTGAAAAGGAATATCATGCTTCCTAAATATCCATGTCATGTATGGGAATAATCAGCAACAGGCCCTTTAATGGGCTGATAACTTCAAAATCTCATTCACTGCACCACCATATCCTATCACTGTGAACTTTTTTTTGCAATTTATACAATCTCACCTGCTTCAGTGAAAAGCCCAGTAATTGGCTAAAATTTCCCCTTGGATTTCATAAAACCTGAACCAAGCCAAGAGAAAGTGCAGAAGTCCTGCCCCAGCTTTAAACATTTATTGTAATAGACTCAGTAATAAAATCCACAAGGTGTGTACGATTAGAACATTTGACGCTTTGTGTTAAAACATCTGCTACATGAAACTGTTGAATTGTAGATTACTTTATTTCATGTGTACGTGTGTACACATGAAATCCAAACGTTTCATGTGTATTTCTCATGTGGTGCACAATGAAAAACAATTTTCACACTCACTGGAAAAGGAACAGCTGTTCACAGAGAGAATTACAAATCCATGAAATGATTCTTAATATTTTCAGGATTTGAATAATTCGATCTAAAACAAATAAAAATAACAACAACAATAATAATATGAGGCCGTTGATGTTCGTGGGGAGGCTGGTGGGAATCTGGCTAATGAGCATACTCTGTGGGTTCAAAACCACAGAAATGTAGGGAATATCCAGGAACCTCAGGAGGAAGTTTAGAGAATTCCTTTGGCTTATGTGCCACTGAGCAGCTTTAACTAGAATGAATGATCTTGTAATCTGGTATCTAGTTCTCCTGATTCCATCTTCACATGATTCTGTCATTGTTTTCCTTTGCAATGGCTTAATGGCATCCAAGTGGAAAATTAAGATAAGATAAGATAAGATAGACTTTATTAATCTCACAAAGGAGAAATTAGAACCAAAAGATGTTTATCTCATCACACCAACTTCTAATATTCTCAACATTGACATCAGTTTGCATTACATTTGTTTAAAAATCTAGAACAATAGAAGCTATTCAACTGTTTATTTATTGGAATGTAAATGACACTGTAAGTACAAACACACATCAAGCTGGAATTCTGCAAATAAACAAGAAAACAACAAGACAGACTGAGCCAAGGTCAAGAAACAACATCAAGGTTCCTTTATTTGTGGCAGGATGAGTGCTGGTGGTCATGTCTGTAATAAACACACACACGTGCTGACAAACACACTCAAGCTGTGACTCATCCCCTCCTCCCCCTTCATGTGGCCTCCGTCCCCTCTGTGGGGCCACAGGTCCGGTGTGAAACAGCACGCAAACATTTTAATATTTCAGACAGTACTCTCGCTCACCAACCAACCAACCAGCCAACACACTCTGAGAGGGAGAGAGGGGGGGACGGCGACAACAGCTTCATAAATAGTCTATGAGGAATGAACGGCCCCTCCTCACCACAAGCCGTCAAAGGCCCACAATGATTTATTGATTTCTTTATTTGTCACATAAAAAGGGAAAGTTGCTCCTCATGTCTCTGTCTTGTATCTCTGTTTCTCACTCTTGTCGACTTCCCCTCATATCTACTCAGAGCAAAAAGGAAAAAAAAACAGAGGCCAAATGCTCACTGAACAGGTTGAACACGAGGGAATTTCCTGTCTAGTGTGCTGATGTGAATACAAAGCATAGAACAAATAAACAAATGAAGTTGAAGAAAATTGTAGGTATTTTAAATTAATAATTATAATTAGTATCCACCTTTGTCAGATATAACAGCTGAACACACTCGTGGCATTCTTTCCACAATGGAAATCAAATATTCTTCAGAAAGTTCTTCCATCTCTGTTGCAGAAGTTTCCATAAATGTGTGGTTCTTGTAGGTTGCTTTGCTTTCACTCTTCTGTCCAGTTCATCCTAAACCAGCTCCATGGGGTTTAAGTCTGGAGACTGTGCCACTCCATGTTTTCAAGCTTCCCATCTTGTTCTTTTTTTTCTTAAGGTAGTTCTGGCATAGCTTGGACTTAATGTTTTGGGTCATTATCTTGCTGTAGGATGAACCTCTGACCAACTAACATACCAGAAGATACTGCATGGCACTAGAGAATGCTGTGGTAGCTGTTTAGGTTCAGGATTCCTCTCACTCTGCACAAGTCATCGACCCTGGATCCATTCAAACAGCCCCACACCATCACGCTTCCTCCTCCACGTTTAACAGCTGATGTCACACACTGAGGAACCATCCTTTCTCCTACTCGACAGCGTACAAAAATCCTGCATGATGAATCAAAGATTTCAAATGTTTATTCATCAGTCCATAAGGTAACACTTTATAATAACTATACACTATTAAGCATTAGTTAAGCATTGGTTCAGCATAATTTAAGCATTAGTTAATCCTTAAATCCTCATGAACTCATCATGAATTCACCATTAGTAATGCATTACAAAGCATGAGTAAAGACAGTTTTAAATGTTCAACTAACACATTATTAAGCATCAGTTAAACATTAGTAAAGTGCTTAATTCATCGTTAACTCATCATTTGTAACTAATTAGTTATACGTGCTTAATTAATCATGAATTCATGATCTGTATGGCATTTATTATGCATTACTAAGCACTTAATAAATCCGGTTAAAAATGTTTTGTTGCTCATTGATAATCTCAGTTGTTAATACTTTATAAAGGGTTAGCAACTGTGTTAGTATATGATTTACAAACACGTATTCATACTCAATGAATAACTTATTAATGCGGTTACTACTCATTAGTTAAGTATATTCCGTGAGCCCATCTAAAGTGAGGACTATCTATGCTTTATAAAGCATTTATAAAGGACACAGAAGCAAAGATATACAAAGTGTCAGTTTTATTGGTCCCAAACAATACAAGCTCTTTTAAATACACACTTTAAACAAATACAATCTATAAAATTTCAAGTAAACTTGACAAACATCTTCAAATAACAACAGTCTGTGATCATATAAAATAGAAAAATAAAATACAAGCTCTTTTAAATACACACTTTACAATCCTTGAATTCATGCTGAGTTCATGAGGATTTAAGGATTAACTAATGCTTAAATTATGCTGAACCAATGCTTAACTAATGCTTAATAGTGTATAGTTATTATAAAGTGTTACCGTCCATAATACCTTCTTCCAGTCTTCAGTAGTCCATTGGTGGTGTTTCATGGCCCAGGCAACCCCCTTTTCTTATTCTGACATCTTAGCGATGGTTTTCTTGCTGCACCTCCACTTGCCAATCCTGCAACTCCAAGTCTTCTCTTCACAGCTGAAACTGAGACTTCATACTACAACCACTATGAAGCTGTGCTTGAAGCTGTTGTCTTGGGAGTGCCTTTTGATGGTGAAGAAAACTCTATTCACTGACACCTTGACTTTCTTTGCAGTTTCTCTGTAGGAAAGACCTACATTTTTTCAGTGTTGTGATGTGAACACTTTTCTATTGTTTATTGCCTTTTCCTCTCCATTTTTATAGCAACACACTACTTTCAGCAGTATAATACTGTTCAAATAATGCTCTGGGGAGTATAGTGTGTTCCAACACTACTTTTATGCAGACAGGAGGGTTGTAAGTAATCATGAAAAGTTGAGACACCTGTAGGATTTGGTAGCACCAACTTTCAAGGCTTGATCAACCTCCATTGCTGCTTTAAGTTGTTAACTCATTTCTTGCTGAGAAAGGCCTTTTTCTTTAATTCTAAAATTCATTTTTTAAACCTCTGGCAGTTCATTACTTATCTAAGTACAATTTTAAGCTATTCATTGGACTTGAACTACTTGAATTTCAATTTAAAAAACTAGAAAAATTGGGGCACTCCAAAACCTCTAAATGATAATGTTCATATCTATCTATCTATCTATCTATCTATCTATCTATCTATCTATCTATCTATCTATCTATCTATCTATCTATCTATCTAAATTTACATTTTCCTTCCTTTTCTGTTCCTTATTTTTATTTCATCCATCATTGTTTCCCTTTCCTCTCTTATATTATCATCACATATACACTTATTTCTTTCGTTCCTACCTTCATCCTTTCATTGTTCTTCCTTTCTGTTTTCCTTTTCCCTCCTTCACTTCTTTTCCTTTCATTTCTTGAACATTATAGTACTCTTCCTTCTTTCTATTGCAACTTTTCCCTTTCCTTCTTTCTAGTTTTCTGTTCCTTTAATTTCACTTTTTTCTGTTTGCTTGTCTTTTCTCTTATGACAATGTTTTCTTCTTTATATCATTTCCTTGGTGTCATTTCTCCAATTTCTGAATTTTTGTTTGTTATCATTAACTCCCTCCTTTCTGTCACATCATCCCAGGTTTTATATTGACCCTCCTGGTTCCACGGTCTTCTTCAGCCAGAGAACCTGGATACACACATTTCTGTAAATGTTCTGTGAGTTCAGTCTGAGAGCAGCAGAGGGTAACGTGTGCTGCTGAGGACACAAGACTGACGAAGCAATGAGACGTCTTCAGGTTGTTTTATTTTCTCCAGCCTTTCTACACTCTGTCATTCACCTTCAGAGAGTCCTCTCAGGTAAACCTCACTCCCTCTCATTAGACTTCCTTCCTTTTACTCACCCCTCCCTCTCCGCCTGTCTGTCTTCTCTTCCCATGGCTCTGTCCATCCATCCCTCCCTGTCCCCCTCTGTCTATCTGTCCCCTGCTTTCAGAGCCTCTCTGAGCGCTGGCAGTCTGTCGATGAGAAGCATTGGTTGGCGGCCGGCGCAGTCGATGACCCTGACAGTGTGCAGTTATCGTTCTAATTAAGATGCCACACTTGAGTTAAACCGTGGCATTAGGATTTGATGGGGAATTGATCAGAGTGTCAGAGGCGGAGTGAGACAGAGAGAGAGAGATGGGGAGGGGGAGATATGGTGGGACAGGAGGAGATGGTGGGAGTGTTGAAGGCAAAACAGAGGAGTAATTATTTATAGAGGGGAGGGGTTTAAACAGACAGATGGAAAAACAGATGCAGTTTGTCCCCTCCTGTCATGTCTTTATAGACCACAATCCCAAGGAACTGTGTTCATATTAGACCGAATTACATCTTACCGTTTATGTCTGATTCCAGGGTTTAGTCCTGCCTTACCACTGTCACTATTTGAACAATTTATGTAGTAAAAAACATTCTGAAAAACTTTGCCATTGATTGTTCAAAAATGTTAACACTGGATATGTAGTATACATCAGGAGTGAGCGCACCCCTGTGCATTCACAGAAATGATTAAAAGTTACATCACCTCTCAAAAAAAAATGAGTTGTAAACACCAGAAGGTCCACAGTTTTGGACCATAGACTGTATATATAGTGGACGTAGTATCTGGCTCCAGAATTGAAGCCAACCCAGAAGTGTCAAAAACTTGCAATATCACACCGTCCGCTAGGGCTGGCTCCAAAAAGCTTTTGCTCCATAGACCCCAATTCATTTTTGGAAAAAATAAAATTTGATACTGATTTTCTACAGCTCAGGATTTTTTTCCCCCGTTAGTTTTCATGGTCAAAATGAGAAATCAGGTGGCCGATCTTAAAATAAATCAATACTGAATTTTAAATAAATCGTTAAAGTTGGCGGAGCCAGGGGGCGTGGCTATACTTGATAGACAGCAACAGAAGCCTCTGTGGTAAAATGTGGGCGGGATAAGAGGGTCGTTAGCCAATCCTGCCACTAGTTGCTCTCCGGTCCAGTCTGTCTGATGACACTTTTTATGTCACTGGCTCCAAAAAATCCAAAACGGCGACCAGGAAGTAGCAAAATCTGGGCTTCATTTTCTCGGCGTTGAAACCAACGAGTGACGTCACGGTTAGTTTACGTCTGTTTTGGACCTATGGACTGTGTCTGTCTGCATGTCATGGCTCCACATGAATAAGAATTACCAGAGGAGCCAAGAAGTTTGATTATGGGACTACAAAAAGATGGAAGAAGACACAGGAAGATCAGTGACTGACTAAAAGTCACTGGAAACATAATCAGCAGCAGTCTTCAAGGTGTATATGAGGACTTACACTTCTATCAAACAGAGCTGCAGTGATTGTCCTCCTAAAATGACACAGACAGTGCGTTACTTTTTAGAATCAGTGTTTGTGTACCAGCTCAGACAACGTGAAGGACGGTGCATAATATCAGCCTCTGTGGATGGTGTCCAAAAAACGACCCTTTTTTGGTTCAGATGTTGTCAAATAAGTCTTCATGAACAGGGCCAGGACTACCACAGTGACTGTATAGTCCTGACAGTGAAGCACAGGTGGAAGTGTGATGATATGGGGCTATGTGAGTACAGCAGGTGTTGTTGAGATGACATTTGTAGATGTACCATGACTGTGGACATACCAAGATACTGCCAAGTTGACACCCAATCTGCAAAAGTTTGACAGAAAGACATATTCCAGTGTGATAACCATCCAAAACACACTGCTAAAATCACACAGGACATATTGTCCAAGTGTGTCTCCTAGCTAGAATCTAATGGAACACTTTGGGGTAATTTAAAGAGAAAGGTAGAGCAACACAACCCAACCAGCAAAGAGAACCTGAAGATAGTCTTTGTAGAGCGGCAGAACATCTCTCTAGAGCTTTGTGCAATACTGGTGTCCTCCACACTGAGGAGGTTTAAAATAAATACTGAATAATGAGCTCTTTTGATTTCTGTTGCACGGAGTTTCTACAGTGGAACTTCTTTTTTTAAAAATAAATTCAGAAAATCAATTTTTCACTTTCCATAAGAGCAAACTTAGAAATATCACAGCTTTGAACCACTGGAGGGATATTGCACAGGGGTGTACTGCTGTTGTATACTGTAATATAGGGTTTTGCAGAATTATTAACTATAAGCTTTCTTGTCTAGTCATTGGCTGGTTAATGACGGGTGTTACAGTAAAGCCAGATAAACATAATTAATTACTTAAAATATTTATTACATATATTATTTTGTTATATTATGTACATGCTAGGCCTGTCAGCATTTATTACAATAGCTATCAAAATGTATTTCTTTTTTTAAAATCTACTTTCAGTGAGAAGGGCAACAGAATATCCAGTGTGTGTGTGTGTGTGTGTCTGTGTTTGGAAACCATGCAACCTCAGAGGTTTTATTCCACTTTTCTTGGTAGTGTATCGTCTAAATGTAAACTTTTGAACTCATGTGATTGGATAAGTTTTGTCACTAGTCTCATCCACAATCATCATTTGTGTTCTGACTCTTGTGTCGCTCTGCAGCAGAATGGACCAGTTTTTTTGGAGCCACTGAGCTTTTCTGTTGGGCCTTTGAGCTGGGCCCTGAAGCCTGTCTGCTCCTGGGGCGCTGTACGGCTGACCCAGTGCAACTGCAATTCTATTTAAGTCAATACCTGACTAATTCCTTTTAGTTCCATTTTTTTTCTGACTGTAGAGAACAAAACTAGATGCAGATTTAATTTACAACACATTTGTAAAATGATATTTAAACTGCATAATTTCTTTGTTTTTTCTGTTCATTCATTTTCATAAGCAGCAGTCAATCAGATATGATAATTCTTACTGTGATGGAGCGTCCTGTATGTTTGTGGAGCCAAGGGAGCAGTAGGGCGAAGGTTAAGATAATCCTTGATTCCACCTGATCGACAAGTCAATATTCTCAATGACGGCAGCTGAGTGTGTGTGCGTGTGTGCTTGCATCCTTTGCACATTAGCCTGACACTGAATGCTTTGACAGGTTCTTATTGCTTCTGTCTCTTGGGGTTTCACTTGAACCACACACTTAAAATACGGAGCTGCTGCTTCATATACAAACACCAACAGTCAGAATGCATGCTCAAACTGTTTGCAAGCACTTGAAAGAACCCGAGCACACACAACACACTGCTGCAGCAGCACACTTCTTCACATTAGAAACCTTGAGTGAATGATTATCCGCAGTGGAACAGCTGTGTGCCAGGATGCATACATGTGCTGCAGATAAATATGAATGAGCAGCAGATAGGCTTCATGCATTAAGGTGGGTGCGGCCATGCATATTCACTCAGCTCACTGAACACATTCACATGCATTTTAGACACATTCTCACACAGGACTTTACAAACTACTCTGCACGCACAACACAGTGGGCTGTTTGGCCTTCAGAGGGCGGGGACTGGCCGAGGTTCAAAAGCAAGACAAGCATCAAAATGATATTCAGAATAAATTTTAAAAAAAAGCAAAACATGAAATATAAATCAATAATACAAAATGATATGAGATTTTAAAAGTCTTATGAAAAAAATGCATGGAATGAAAATACAAATAGAAAATCATTTAGTAACAATGTTCAACAATGACTGCTAAGAAAGCTATTCAAGTCTCCCACCCTTTGACCAACAAGGATGACAAGTTATTGTTTATTAAAATATATACATTACTGTTCAAAAGTTTGGGGTCACTTAGAAATGTCTTTTTTTCCGAAAGAAACGCATTTTTTTCAATGAAAATAACATTAAATGAATCATAAATCTAGTCTAGACATTGTTAATGTTGTAAATAACTATTCTAGCTGGAAACAGCTGATTTTTAATGGAATATCTCCATAGGGGTACAGAGGAACATTTCCAGCAACCATCACTCCTGTGTTCTAATGCTGCATTGTGTTAGCTAATGGTGTTGAAAGGCTCATTGATGATTAGAAAACCCTTGTTCAGTTATGTTAGCACATGAATTAAACTGTGACTTTTCATGGAAAACATGAAATTGCCTGGGTGACCCCAAACTTTTGAACGGTAGTGTAAATAAATAGGTAGGGTTAACCCTTTGTATTGCATGTTACATGTATAAACAGAAATTGCATAATATATAGGAAACTGGAAATAATCAATAAATAATTTAGGGAAAATGGGTGGGATTAAATAAGTGTTTGTTTACTTCTTCTCACTCCTTTTTGAATATTTAGACCTAGTCTAGTATTGTTGAATATTTCCTTTGCTTCCTGATTTTGTTTTTTAAGAATGTATATATCATGGTAGAGACTGCGATTTGGTAGAATTGGAGTTTCTACCAGTAGAGATTGCGATTGGAGTCTCTACCAGTAGAAACTCCAATCCTACCAGTAGAGACTTGTCAGGGCTAAGGTTAGACTTTTAAGGTTAGGGTCAGGGGTCAGGGCAGGGGTCAGATTTAAAGGTCAGGGTTAGGTAAGGTTAGGGTCAGGGGTCAGATTTAAAGTTCCATCTCTGCTGGTAGAGATTACAATCGCAAACTCTACTGGTAGAGACTCCAATCGCAATCTCTACTGTTAGAGACTCCAATTCTACCAAACCGCAGTCTCTACCCTGACATATATATATATATATATATATATATATATATATAACTTCCTTGTTTTACATATTTGAAATAAATATATCTCAGATTTTAAAAAATATTATAAAAAGAAAATTTCTAATTGAAATTAAAATGAAGCTTGAGTTGCTATATCAACAGAACTGTTTCTGGATTAGTACATTTATGATAATCAAACACAAAGACAACAGCCTCAAACTAATAAATCAATAATGGCTGGTGAATGCATGAGTGATTTCACATGCAAAGGCTTGCTTTGTTTTCTGGAGGATCTTTCTGCTATCTTGTATGTTCATGAATGACTACCTTCTATAGATCAGCTGATTAACTGAAAAAAATCATATTGAATCAATATGAACATAATGGTTAGTTGTGGTATTGGTATTTCATCAGAGAGGAAATCGTGTTATTGAGCCACATCTACTCTTCACCCTTGGCTGTGTTATCCTGCCTCCTTGTGTGGGCGTGAGCATGTGTGCTCACTTGTGTTTGTGTTAGATCTGCTCAATCAGAGGCCTTTCAGAGCAGCTGTTAGCAGCAGACAGCACTCAGAGTCAGGCCATGTGTCAGGTGTCATTCATGCTTCCTGTCAGTGTTGATGACGAGCTCGTCCCTCAGGTACTTTATGTCACTGTGTCCTTCTTCCACTCAGACAGCAAACTGATCAGGACAGACATAAGGTAAACCTCACAACACAGTACCATCCAGATGTGGACCGACAGTTCATGACAGCTCCTTCAGAGGCTGCTTCTGAGAGAAATTCACCAACACGCACAGACATCTGTGAGCCATTTCAGTGATTCATAAATGAATGACCCATTTTTGTCCAGTATTAAAGACAGTTAAAGCCAGCATCTAGTGGATGTTGTACATTGCAATTTAACCCACTGAACCTCAGATTGTGCCAGTGGGTTTGAATTGAAAAAAAAATCACTCAAATTACACCATTTACCTTTATAAAAAGAGAGGATGGTGTACAGAGGAGCAAGCTGTCAGCAAGTTGTTGGGACATACTTTTAGCATGACAGTGCAAAAAATTGTATGTCTTTTATTTATTTAGGATTTGTCATTCTACGTTTTTCTGAGTTCCCTCTTCTTCTAACCATGATTGTGCCGTTTCCATAGAAGTACTGGACGACAGGACTTTAGTACAGGACTTTTGATTGCAGGAAGAAAATGAGTCCACAGTGAGAAAAACTGTGACAGGAGAGAAAGAAACATTGAGGAGCGTCTACATTGACTTCAGCCTGAAGTCATAGTTGAAGCATGTTCACAATACCTCCATCGATTTTTAAAGTCGACTGCATTTTCGCACCATTAACCAAATTACCCTGAAGATGACTAAACTAAACTAAAACCCTGTGTCTTATTGTCACCGTGTGGTGACAGGCAACCAGCACAGACTCTATAAAATCTTTGTGTCTTGCCAAGAAGTATTCTGGAAACATAAAAGACTGTTATTGTATGACATTTGGATACATGTCATACATGTATCCAAATGTGTGTTGTGTTTTCCTTGCTTTCCCACCCCTCCCTCTTCTCCCATCCCTCCCCCTTGCCCTCCTCTGTCCCTCTCAACCCGCCCGGCCAGCAGGCAGATGGGTCCCCCCTATTTAGAGCCGGGTTCTGCTCAAGGTTTTTTCCCTGTTAAAAGGGTGTTTTCCTTGCCACTGTCACCTTTGGGCTTGCTCTGGGGGTCAGGCATATGGGTTCCGTAAAGCATCTTGAGACAATTTGACTGTAATTGACGCTATATAAATTAAAAGCTTTTGCTTCATCCATCCCCTTTTCAAACCAAGATATATTTTTATGTCTGTTGTCAAAAGAGCTGTGTGCAAGTTTGAAATAAATTTACTGATTTTACTGATATATAAATAAAATTGAATTGAATTGAATTGAATTGTTCAAATTATTGACCTTTGCTACAAGGAAGAACATTCTGCTCTTTTGGAGCAATGATGCCACCCCAACAAAGAAATTGTGGCACAGTCTCATAATGGACTGTATCTGCAATGCATTTATTACCTGTATGCTTCACTCAACAGTGGACGTTTTCCATAAAGTCTGGGAACCAAACGTAAAATATATTGGACCTATACTGTCTTCTACTATATTATTTCCTAATTTGGCCTCGCCTGTCTGTAAACTCCAGTCTGATGTATAATTTGTAATTGTCTTCACACCTGAGCTGAGTTTTTGTTTTGTTACTCATGCTATGTTTATGTTGTTGTTTTTTTTAAAGAAATACTAATTAACATATTATTTAAAAAAAAGACGTATTCTGGAACGTAGGACTGCAAAACTAGATATAGAGTTCTAGAGTGAGTGTTAGAGGTGCTGCTAAGTTGACATCCAAATGTTACTTAACACAGCCAATTTTTCATAAGCATCTATCACAAAAATCAGATCATCTCATGAGTGGCCTGAAGAACCTTTAATCTCCACAGTAACAGGCGCTACACAGTTAGAGATACACGATCGAGGAAGCCTTTCTTTAAATGACCATTACTGAAGAAAAAAGATAAAGTAGCAATTTGACCCCTCATCTTGTCTTACCAGGCCATTATAACCAACCTGACAAAGAAATGCCGCTTAAATCCAAAATGCTCTCAATAACATTTAAGACCCTCAAGGCTATTCCATTCATTGATTACCACTGATGTGATCATTTACATAAGTATGGGATTGTTCAAGGTTAGTTCATGCTAAAATGATTTTCTGAAACCGTTTCAGGTGATATTCAAAAATAATGCATTTCCTATATGGAATCAAGGTCCATGCATGGCCATCTCCATGCTCTCCTCCTCTCTCTGTGACGACGGAGAAGAGCTATCGACTAACCATCAAATCTTCTATCTGCACGGTGGGCCATTTCTCCTTGTCTCAGCACTCCACACCTCCTCCATTATAGCTCATAATCTCATCTGAACAGGCAAATGACCCTCTGAGACATAGAGAACAAGAGAGAGGGAGAAAGAGAGAGAGAGGGAGGAAGAAAGGAACAGGGAGAGAGAGAAAATATGAGCATAACATGGTTTTAATAACATTCACCTGCCTGACACAAGAGAGGTTTGCAGGAAAAGTGAGATGGATGACTTAAAGGGGTGTGCATTTAAGACCCAATGCAAAAACAGCACATATATTTATGTAGGTACAACACACTGCAATTTGGTAGAATTGTGATCTGAAAGATAACGGCAGTGTTTGTCAACATGTGTCTTATTCTTAATACATTTCATGAAAAACACAAAACTAAGAATGTGTCAGATTTTCTCTTTCTGTGCCTCTTAACCCCAAAGTCCAATTTACACTTTTTAAAGAGAATGTTATCTAAACCATAAGAAATATCGCATTTAATAGTAAATGCGTCCATGTTGCTATAGTGAGTATTTTTGAGGATCTAAAATGGCACCAACATTTCTCAGTTTCAATTTCAAAAACTGAATACAAAATGCATAGAACAAATTGTCATTTTTCCTTTACTTTCGATGACTTTCCATTGACTTACACTAATTTCATCCCTTAAGCAAAGCCCTACTACTGATTTAAGTTCTTATGTCGTGCTTGAAGCAGGACCACATACAGACTTGTTAAAGACAGCTGTGAACATCAACAATACGCTGAGAATGCACTATTGCACTAATTTTGCGATTCCCCTCAGAGGACTCTGTTCAATACTAATAATAGGTCATATCTACATATTTTACAAATAAACACTACTGCCTACCACACACACGATCAACCTTGTAGCATAGTCGCCTCAAGGACACAATATTTGAGCCCCAGTGCCTATGATCATGGAGAGGTCTATGCAGACTATTGTGGACTTGAGGAGATAATACTTAATGTCCTGTGGACCATTGCAAACCCTCACATGCCTGACATGGAAAGTACAACACCATGATTTCAGATTGTGTCAAAAAAGTATGTCCCAATAATGTAAGCATTGCAACTTAACACACATTCTGAACATCGATCTTTGCAAGGACCCTTGCTGACGTAATGCACTCCAAGGCCCCTTTCTCTATACGTAGCCATCACAACCAAAGGCCAAACGCCAATCTTTCCCCTAACCAGATATAATCTCAATTCTAAAATCAAGTCTGAGTGCTCAGTCCTTTAAACATGTTTCACGTTGAAGACAAGTCAAAATTTCCTCAGTTTTCCAAAATATCTACACTCCCAAAGCCAAAACTCACACTGGTTCTCTCAAAGACAGCCGTACAAGTAGATTTCCTCAAACAAAGCTGCATTTTCATGACTTCAGAGGACATTACACTTATGTACATTAAGTTCCTGAAGACTTTTCTAACCCTAGCTATTTCCACTACTTGCCAAACCCTTCCCCTATCTTAAACCGTGTTTTACTCAAAAGTTTCATAGTTTACTCAATAGGGACTTGCTGAGTTGCTGCTTGGGGATCAGGAGTGAACAGTTCTTTTCAAGTCCAGCCACTAACTCTCTATTGGATTGATATCTGGGCTTTGACTTGGCCACTACAGAACATTCACCTTGTTGTCTTTGAACCATTTCTGTCTATCTTTTATTGTATGCTTGGGGTCGTTGTCTTGCTGGAAAAGAAATCTTCTCCCAAGTCATAGTTCTCTTGCAGACTGAGTCAGATTGTCCTCTAGGATTTGGTGATATTTTTCAGCATTCATGTTCCCCTCCACCTTTACAAGCCTCCCAGGACTTGCTACTGTGATGCATCCACACATCATGATGCTGATACCACCATGTTTCATGGTGGAGATGGTGGGTTTGTTGTGACGTACAGTGTTTGGTGTCACTAAACATAGTGTCTAGTCTCATCAGACCAAAGAACCTTCTTCCAGTTGACCTCTGAATCTCTCACATGCCTTTGAGTGAATTCCAGGTAAGATTTTATATGAGCTTTTTCCAACAGTAGATTTTTCTTTGCCACTCTTCCATACAGCCTTGACTGGAGAAGGACCAAGGCAACAATTGCTGTCTGTAAAGTCTCTCCCATCTGCACCACTGAAGCTTTTAACTCCTTCAGGGTGGTCGTAGGTGTCTTGGTGGCCTCCCTCACCAATCTTCTTCTTGTCTGGTTATTCAGTTTGTGAGGACAACCAGCTCTAGGCAGATTTAAACAAGTGCCAAACTCCTTCCATTTCTTAATGATGGATTTAACTGAACTCTGTGGGATGTCCAGTGAATTATAATCTTTTTATAATCTCCTGACTTACACTTTTCAATGGTCTTTTCTCTGAGTTACTTAAAGTGTTCTTTGGTCTTCATGTTGCAATTGTTGCAGGAATACTAATGAACCAGAGACTGGACCTTCCAGATACCAGTGATTTATACCACAATCACTTGACACACATCAGCTGCACTAATTCTGACACTGCATGCATCAACCAGCTGGACCTCTGTTGAATCAGTCCCCTTAAATGTGGTGCATATTTATGCAATCATTTACTTTGACTTCAATATTTTCAATGAATTGACATGATTTAATACAAATCTGATTTCACTTTGCTATTGAAGAGTTGTTGTTTTTTTTTTTTTTGCAAATTCTTGTCAAAAATGCCAAATTATATTAACCATGATTTCATGTATAAAAGCAACAAAAGAGTGAAACGGTTAAGGGGGGTGAATACTTTTTATAGGCAGTCTATGCCATACATGTAAAATAAAAGAAGTGTTGGAAGCTGGATAGCAATATGTAGGTTTTGTTGTACAAATATGTTACTCAGTTTTAGAAAAGAGTTTCTGAATGGTTTCATGCCTACTGGTTAAGCCTGTATTTTGGATGCTCAACCTCAAGCTGTTGCAATGCTTGATCACTTTGATCAGAGCATAAACTTAGCTGCTTTATACTCCTAAAACTGAAACAGCCTGGCTTTACCACATTTGTTTTTGTATCCCACTGCGTCTTCTCGTGCCTGCGTTACCACCACCTCTGTAAAATCTACCTATCACTCTCTGTGTTTCCCTTCCTGGGTGGCTAACTGCTGTTGCCCCCCTTCCTCCCTCTGCTGACCATTGATCCCCAGTGACAGTGATGTCTCTACTGCTCTCACTGTGTTGTCCTGGCTGCTGTCCACCCAGGATCTCCCCTGACCCCACCGGCATCAGCACCTGCTGGTTACCGTGACAACTACATCCTGAGCTGTTATTGGTCTGGCCTGCCTGCCTGCTTCGGCTCGCCTTCTGTTGGCAGCCATAACTCCTGCCAAACGAGGCTTATGATCCCTCTCCTCCTACGCCCTTTATGGGTGCTTGGGGAGACAATGGGGCGATGCAGGCCCTCCTTTCCCCCCCATGTCTCTCTCAACTGTATTTCTCTTCATCCCCCCTCCACTCCTCTTTCCTTTCATCACACACATATATATATGGCTGAAAGTGGTCCGTCACCCCCCCTTCCCCCCAGCTGCTCAGTGATGGATGGAGAGGCAGAGGAATTAACCTTGGCTTTATGGGGACTCCTCTGCCACTCTCCACTGCTGTCTAAGATCCCTGTTTGCCTCTCTGACTCGTCCTCTTGATCACGCTCTCCCTCTCTTTCTCAGTGTGTGTGAAGGGTTCCTCTCAGCAAATGCCCCATGAACAGGGCAAATGATGCATATGGAGAATTGCCTACAAATGAGGAGCGATTTGTCTCTCCTCAGCTGGAGGCAGTTAGTCAAACAGAGAGGGCAGTAGCCCTGGTGACAAGTCTCTGATACTGTATATATTTGACACGAGACAACGTGGGACAAATGTAATTAGAAATACACAACTTTAACATATTTTTTTTCATCATTTCCTGTAAAAACAACAGCATCATACCTTTTCCCTACATACAAACAGGAGGCACAGTAAAAGGAACAGATATGAGTGAAGAAATATGCAGGCACCCACTCAGCCCATCTGAACACATATAAGAAATTCTGGACCGTTATTTCAAGGAACTTTGACAATTATCCTGTTGGAACTGTGTTTGCCCATTTAGTTCAATTTTCAGACTAACATTCCCTGAAAAATAGTGTCTCAGTTCACGTCCAAGCACATTCTAGAGTTTGTTTGCTATGTGAAAGGAAATAGACCAACAATAACAGTTTTTCAAAGTATAGATGATTTTAGCAGGAATTCAATAGATAAGTTACTATTGGATTGGTCTGTTGATCACAGCAACTGTCAAGAAAGAAAGCTGCTTTAACAATACACATTAATTGGTCACATTATTAGACAAGAAAAGCACTCGGAGAGCGCAGTAGTTGGCCAAGGCTATTCATTCCCCCATATGGGATTGCCAGAAATGCAGCATTTTTTAAAATTTGTTTTAGAAATGCAGCATTTGTTTATTAGTTATTGATGATCGGAAATCACGGCAACATAGAATGTGTCCATTTTATATAGATGTTACCACAAACGAAATAACCTTGCGCTGAGCCCAGGCGTGACGCTGTGCTGCTATCTCACAACAATACAGAAGTTCATGCATCACTGCCAAACTCTAATCGCTTGGTCCTTGTGACATTTCTGGTCTTCCCTGAAAATTTCATCCAAATCCATTAGTCCATTTTAGAGTAATGTTGTGAACAGACAGACCAACAGATGAAAAGACAGATAGACAGACAAACAGGCAGACAGACAAACCGATGGAAAGACAGGCAGACAAACAGACAGACAGACAGACAAACGTACGCCGATCGTCACATGTTCCTTGGTGGTGTGAGAAAGAAGTGCAATCCATTGCTGGCCAGTACCACTGCCACTGTTTCGAGTCAGCAGAAATATGGTGCTTGTTGTCCTGTCTGAGTCTCATCAGTTAGCATTTTTCCTCATCATGTTTACCCAATCACCTTCTGAACCTGCATAACGGTGTTTCACAACTGTTTAGAAGTACCTATCTCAGAGCAAGTTTATATTAAGGGACTGTTGCAGCCATGACAACAAAAAACTGTCTCCATTAAAGTCTGATGTTTTGTTGACCCATCCATTCACACTGACCTCTTCCTTGCACAGATTTTGTCACTCCCCAACAGCGTCACCTGACCCTCAGGAGGGCTGTCACTATAAAATGTAAGTGTGAGTCCCAATAGGCTGTCTGCACATTTGACCTGAAGGTGTTTTTAATATAAACATACTGCATTCTGTCATTATTCCTTGGAGAACAGTCTCCTCAATATTCATGAAATTATATCGAGTTAGAGCCTTGATCATTAGTCTTTGAGCTCTCTGCATATTCAGACAAAATAAATAAACACATAACTGGTGAAGCGATTCTCTCACAGTACACTCAGTGACAAATAGTCACTGCTTTTAAACACAGCCTAAAAACTTGCCATGGCCCAGATTCTGCATTTCATTTTTACTCTAAAAGTGTGATCTAGGAATGACTAACTTCCACCCACAACCTTCTGCCCTGTTTCCCATCATCATTCTTTCACACACAGTATACATCTCGCACAATATATTGTGCACTTGTGGTTTTTACAATTACTGAAGGCACTGCATATCACGAGCTACAACATGGTTGCACTCCTGTATCAATCCAATAACTTCCATCAGAGCAGAATGATCAGCCCTGCTGTACATGCCTATAAAATCACAAGGCGACATGTCACACAAAGCCACCGACCCCACTCTTAACCCCTCTCTTTTTCCTCCTCTCACCAGCCCCTCACCCGAGTCAATTCTGGGTAGTGATGGTGAAGTAGAAGGGGGGAAGATGGGAGAATGACAGAGGAGAGAAAGTAAGGTAGGTGGGGGTGATGGAGGTTAATAGTCCGTCTCTCTTTACCGGCTGTAAAGGGCTCAGACAGTCTGTTAGTGCTTTAGTGCCAGGTCAATCGTACATGTCCCTTTGTATTAAAGCTCAGAGGTGACAGACAGCAGGAGAGGCAGGGTGAGGGGGAGCTGAGGAGATGAAGCTAGTTTTTAGTTACAGGACATTAGAACAAATTGTAAAATGGCTTTACTGAGCTTTTAAAGCAACAGGGCTCAAAAATGAATTTTAAGGATAACTGTCAGCATCGACCTGGAAATGTTGACTGTTTGAACAAAACACTGGCCACAGGTTATTTTGAACACCCTGAAAAATAAAACTACTTTAAAATAAGGCTGAACAGAATGCATCAGTATTACAAACACCCACATTAACAATGCTGTAATTACTGTAGAGTACATCCAAATTTTTACGATTTTTCCAGAATATGGTTAAAAGTAAATCTGATGAATCACTGCATTTTTTTGGAGCCAGAAAACAAAGAGTGACATTTACAATCTGATAGAGTGAGTTGAACAAAAAAATTTAGTTCGTAAAGCAATGTTAATTTACATGAAGTTTAACAATTTTTTCTTGGTTTTCAAATTACATTTAATAGAAAAACAATTTGTCACACATTACTGCCTTTGAAAAAATGCTGCCAATCTATAAAAATGTAACTTGCCTTCTTTATGTTAGGTGATTTAGTGGTCGATCGCAGTTCTGAACCATAAAGGAGCATATACCCTACTGGTCAAAAGTTTGAGAATGCCTCAATTTTTCCATTTTTAAAATTAAAATTCAAGTAGTTTAAGTCCAATGAATAGCTTGAAATAGTACAAAAGCATGTGGTGAAGTGCCAGAGGTTTAAAAAAAAATGTAGGTCTCTCCTACAGAGAAACTGCAAAGAAAGTCAAAGTGTCAGAGAGTCCAGTTTTCTTCACCATCAAAAGACACTCAGAAACTGGGGGAAACTATGGAAGAGGTCTGGAAGACCCACAACAGAATCAGAAGAAAGCTCCTAAGAGTCAACAGTTGATGATAGGCTGCTCACAAGACAACAGCTTCAGGCACAGCTTAATAATGGTTGTAGTAAGAAGTCTCAGTTTCCACTGTGAAGAGAAGACTTGGAGTTGTAGGTTTGATAGGTGGAGATGAAGCAAGAAAGCCACTGCTAAGACATTAGAATAAGGAAAAGAGGCTTGCCTGGAAAATTAAACACCACCAATGGACTACTGAAGACTGGAAGAAGGTATTATGGACTGATGAATAAACATCTGAAATCTTTGGTTCATCACACAGGACTTTAGTACGCTGTCGAGTTGGAGAGAGGATGGTTCCTCAGTGTGTGACATCAGCTGTTAAACACGGAGGAGGAGGCATAAATGGTCTATGGCTGTTTGAATGGATTCAGGGTCGATGACCTTAAACCTAAACGGCTACCACAACATTCAGCAGTGCCGTGTAATGCCCTCTGATATGTTCGTAGTTGGTAAGAGGTTCATCCTACAGAAGATAATGACCCAAAACAGAAGTCCAAGCTGTGCCAGAACTCCCATAGGAAAAAAAAGAAGATGGTAAGCTTGAAAACATGGAGTGGCAGCACAGTCTCCAGATTTAAACCTTAAGAAACTGCTTTGGGATGAACTGGACAGAAGAGTGAAAGCAAAGCAACCTACAAGAACCACACATTTATGGGAACTTCTGCAACAGAGTTGGGAAGAACTTTTTGAAGAATATTTGATTTCCATTGTGGAAAGAATGCCACGAGTGTGTTCAGCTGTTTTATCTGCCAGAGGTGGATACTTTGAAGTGTCAAGAGTTTAGAATACATTTTGGTTTTTGATTTGATGTTTTGTTTTTTTTCTTCATTTGTTTATTTGTTCTATGCTTCATTTCAGAGAACAATGAGACACTAACATGCATAATTTTCATTTAAAAACTGGAAAAATTTGGGTGTTTTAAAACTTTTGACCAGTAGTGTATATATGTCTGCAATTCACAGTAGTCTTTATATAGATTGATTGATTTTCTTTATTTTCGTGTCATGCACAAAAATGTGCCCAACCCTCATGGGTTTACAAGACACCAGTATACCCGCATTGCAGCAGAATACATCCAAAACATCACAATATTCTGTTACTCAATCCTTAAACAAAATGTCGCCTTTTTATCACAGGCCTGGCAAATAAATTCTGCCATGAAAAAAAGTCCTCTTCTAAAACATAACTTTAATTTTTCATGGTCATCCAACCAAAATAAATCAAAATAAACAGAGGATATCTTACTGAAAAGTACCTCTCTTACATCTTCATATACAGAACAGTAAAACACAAAGTGAACCTCATTCTCAACTTCACCTAAATTACACAGCAAACAAAGTCTTTCCTCCTCTGGAGTAGCATTAAACCTCCCAGTCTCTAAAGCTAATGGTAATGTTCCTGAACGTAGCTGTGCACACAAGGATCTCTGTTTTTTTACTTCAATTATACTTAACATAAGGTTCCACACTGTACCTATCTTTTATAAGGCAATAAGTTCGTAACTTCAGTTTATACCAAATATCAACAGACCATTTTTCTCTAAACCTTAGAAACATATTACTCCTCATCTCCTGAATGTCACATGACAACCTATTATGAAAAATAAATGATGAGTTATTCAGACGGAAAAAAAAGACTTTATCTCGTTTGCCCAGGGGTGAAGATTGGAGATGCCCCAATTAAAGACCTTTTTAGTGATTCTCTGATTTGACATCTTCACCAATCTATTCCAAAGACGAAGCATTTTGCATTTATGTCTGATGTTTGGGGGTTCCCATCCCATATCTCCAGTAATGGCCAAAACTGAAGTAAATTTATGAACTCCCAGAAATGATCGAATTGCTCTGAGATGCACTGTATTACAAGTTGTATATTCCCGGAAGCCCCAAACACCAGAAGCATAGTCAGACACTGGGCAGACACATGAATTGTATAGTTGTGTATAAGTATGGAATCTTAGATTACCACAATACTTAACTTTGTTCAGTACAGATCCCAGAGCTCTTCCAGCTGACTGAGCTAAAACATTAGCAGCTTCCTTAAATGTCATGTGTTCATCCAGTGTCACCCCAGGATATTTATACTGGTCAGTATACGACAGTACTATTGGACCAAAATTAAAAAATAACTGAACTTTTCTCCACTGATTTTCTCCTGAAATGTACAATTTGTGTTTTGTCTTGATTTATCTCTACTCTCCATTTCCGCCACCATTCCTCAGCACTGTTCAACATATATATATATATACACACACACACACACACACACACACACACACACACACACACACACACACACACACACACACACACACACATATGAAAGAACAAAACTGTATTTTACAGGTAACCATATTTGCAGTTCATGTTGAATATTGCAGAAAATCTTTTTAAAACAGTAAAGCTCATATGCAGTAATAAACCATTTAATTAAATTACAATAGAAACATACGGAGATGACCATAGTAACCACTGTATTACTGTGATTTCACAGGACATTTGGTTAGTGTATGTTCTGTATACATCTGCAACAATTTTTTTGTCTCAGCTACAACAAACAGATGATCAATGAAGAATGCACTCCTCAGTTCCAGCTTAAGTTGCCATCTCAGTGTACCTTTTATCATACAAGGATGCATTAAATGACATACTGTATCTAGATGCAAAAAATTGGATTTTGCTCACATTGCTCTCAGGTCATAAAAAAAAATAGGCATGTCAGCGTTCAGCCTTGCCTTGTGATGGGAACTGGGCATAACCTGGATGCACTCCAGGCAGAGAGGGAGAGCAGAAAACACTGCTGCAGAAACAGATTTAGATAAATGCATAACAGTCACTTTCAGGTATGAAAATAATGTGAAATGAACTTAAACATTACTTCTCAGAAAAAAAAACATAGATATGAAAGGAGGTTCGAGAGCAGCTTACAAACTATCAACTGTCCAATGACTGCAAATTCACTAACTCATTTTTCATAAAAGGCACTACAGTTGCTTACACTACATACACACAAATAGGCCACATAATATTATAACCTCCTCCTAATATTATATTTACTTACAGATTAATCAAATAATATTATCTCTTAACAAGTCAGCATGTTGCATCCTGGAATATATTGTAATTTCGCAGTTGAGTGTTGTACATTGTGTACTTCGTGTGATTGATCACTGATGAATTGTATGGCAATTTATGGTAAAAATATGCGTGGACTAAATTGGTGAGCAGAAAAGACAACACTCTCACTGTCCAACAGATCCCTAGTATTATTGTATGATTCTTTCCTGGTAACAAAACCAAGTCAATCTGATCTACTAGTTCCCCGTTTATGAAGGCTCCGATTAGTAGTTCCCTTTATAACCTGCATCCTGAAGTAAAAGAGTCAATGTTTATATGCAACTCAATTTGACCATTTGCAGCAGTTCAGCCAGCTTCTGAAAAGGCTGAATATGGCTGTCAGATGTCTCTATAAAACACACACACACCTACATGAAGACATGTGTTGGTAAATTCGTGTTGAGCCGTCATACTGTGTACATGCATGACAGTGAGAGAAAGTGAACGCTCACTCTGCGGCTCTGATTGTTTCAAAGAAACTCTCGTCCTGCTCCGTGATCAGGTGTGGCGGCTGAAGCTCCTCTGTCTCCCCATCAGTCTGTTACCCTGACGATAGGAGCTGAGCCCTGTCCCCTTTTAGTGTCAGCCCCGGCCATGTCCACGTCACAACGGCCACACTGACAGTCCACACGAGTGGCATGAGTGTGTGTTTGTGTTTTGGGGGAGCCACTGAATAGCCCTGGCAGTCTGTCCCTTAGGATCAGTCTTTCTAGCATGACCCGCAGACCCGTACACACACACACACACACACACACACACACACACACACACACACACACACACACACACACACACACACACACACACACACACACACACACACACACACATCCACAGAAGGTTGAGTAAAGAAAGAGATATATTTTCAAATTAACAAAAGCCAACAGGTTTTTTTACAATTTAATGAAACCAACAAGAACTGTAAAAACAGCACAATACCAACATTTTGAAACAGCAAAAATAAAAGTCCATTTTGATTTAAAAACAAAGCAGTAAAATAAAATATGAAATGTCCTTAAACCCTCTCTTAGGGATTCCTTTGATTTGTGTTCCTTCTCTGTCTTTTGTTAGTGTGTTTTCTCTCTACCCAGATAGGACAATTGTGTATAATGGCGATGATTCCTTATCTAGAGATCCTCTGAAATCAAGAGAGCGGACTCTTCCGAGTGAAGATTGAGGCAGCTGTCCACACTGGTTCATATGTCCATCTCAGGCAGTTCTCACTGGGGCCGGCTCGCCATCACGTTCACTAGAAACTAAATCCAAGCATGTAATCCAGTCAAAAAAACAGTCTACATATACAGTACAGAGCAAGTCAGCATAACTCATCACAAAGTGCATCTGTTCTATATCTATTTAAATGAATGAGATCTCAGCCATTTAAAAATCTTCTTTCTTAGCTATTTCTGTACTGTTTTAATCCTACTGTGTTTTAAGGCTTATCAGTGCACTTTTCAGAGTATTTTAATCAAAAAATAAATTATTCTGCATTGTTAAATTCATAGAGGAATTCTTAACATGTCTTATCTAACATGAAATAAACCCTTTTTAACTTTCAAAAAACATTTGACCAACAATATTTGTTTTAACATCTATCACTTAATAAAAACACATCAAGCACAATATTTCAAAACACTCAGTGCTTTGGGAATTTACTCACATTGGTTTTAGCTAAAAGTTATTTTTGACCTTTTTTAGCCTTTATTATAGTGCACAGTGGAGAGAGAGTGACAGGAAATGTGGGTAGAAGAGAGGGGGGAAAGACATGCAGCCAATGGCCATGGGTTGGACTCAAAACCATCCGGTGAGATACAGTGATACAGTGACACCCCAGTTTTAGTTCATTTTTAACTCAATACATACAGACATGAATCAGTTATGTTACACAAGCTAGTGATTCTCAATACTATTAGAGCGTAGGTAGCTACTTAACTCAGGGGAGCATCAAAAGAAGTAAACATCACCTGACTCATTTACCACCGGTGTCACAGCCAGGGTTTTGACCTCCTCTTTACTGCCGTCTGCCCCTCTGCTGCGGGTGTGCATTTCTCTACTTGCTGCATCCATGCTGCTGGAGATCAGTGCGGCTGCAGCTCATTCTCCAGCAGCAATAAAGAGTGGCTCCACACTGTACTTAGTCTTTGAGCCTACTAACTGTCTGCCTGCCCAGCCTCTGCATGGTGTCGACCATGGTGCAAGCGCTATTTACCGCTGGAGCAGCCCACCTTCCACCCCGTGAGGATTCCTCCTGGAAGAGGATCTCAACCCTGGCCGTCCTCCAGACTGAGGATGTGGACCCACAGATTGCTCTGGTCTACACGGCCGCTGCTCCCCGAAAAGGACCCGGCATCTCCCCCTGGCCGCTGCCACTGCGCTCTCTATTGGATGTGATTCTCACTGGACTACTGCTCCCCAGTAGCCTGCCCTCTCCTCTTCCTCATCTGTAGTGAGTTTATTAATTGCTGTGTTTCGTAAAATAAACCAGTTTAATCCTGACCTGCCTGCTAACTGCTCTTTATACTCTCACTCTTGGGTTCAAATCCCCCTCGTACCGTGACAACCAGAGCAATGGACCGTCAAATAGTAAACAGATCTGGTACATTCCTATCATTTCCAAAACTTGGTTCTTCAGCTGACTTAGCTCGTATAATTCTCCATTTCTTCCATCTTATTTCCCTCTGGAATAACTTCTGCCACTTCTCTCCTCTCTGTGCGCAGTCTACACAGCAGTCTACACAACAACAGGTCTGCTCAGAAAGGACGGGAGAAACACAACAGCAGGAGTTAAGCCTTTCATGTCCATGCAATTTTATGCTGGTTACAATTACTATTTGGTATTTTGTCCTTTAAATGACCAAATGATTTCATAATTACAACTATGGATCGTTGTTAGCTAACTAAGTTGCTACTGTTGAAACTAAACTGCTGACTGACATTAGGGATGTCAACTGCAGTTTCCCCTAAAATGGAGTAAAACTGACTGGAAACATCCTGATCAGATGCATGAACCACCTCAACTGGTTCTTTTCGGTGCAAAGGTGCAATGACTCTACTCCGAGATGTCTCCAGGTGTCCGAGCTTCTCACCCCGTCTCTAAGGCTAAACTAATCTACAGTACAGACAAAGCACATTTTAGCTGCTTGTATCTGCAATCTCATGCGTCACTACCCAGAACTCATGACCATTTGTGAGGGTTGGAACATGGACTGACTGCTATCTTCAGTGGCCTTTTGACTTAGCTTCCTCTTCAACATCTGGTACAATCCCCCCATTACCCTATTTTCTCATGCTCCATTTTCCTGTCACTCATGAACATGATCCCAAGATACAAAATGTCAGGAAAATTCTTCAGTGGAGTCAAATTAATATTCAGAGTTGCCTCTTAAGTCAAAGTAAAGTTTTACTTGCACAAGGTGGTTTTCAGCCCAGTGTGACACAGTCAGGATGAGGGTCCTCCACCTCAAACTTTTGATGATATGAGTCTGCTGGAAACAGATAGATTGCTCCTTCTGTTTTGGGGTAAGTTCCTGCTGCAAACAAAGGGATTTAAGTGTTATAAAATTATAATGATGTTATGATTTAATGCTCTTTATGATTTCAAACTATGACATTATGATTAAATGCTCTTTTTGATTTAAAACTGCTGTATAACTGTATAAGCCAATGTACCCAGTAAGTTTCCATGGTTGACTTTGGCCATGAGAATATAACAAGTTGGTCCTACAAGCAACCAGTTGAAATTGGCTGCTCAGAAATTGATAATACCAATGTAGCTTGTTTATGTGACGGCTTAAAAACTAAACTGTTGCCACACATTGTCAGTCACTCGTTCACAGTGTGTGCTAAAAGCCATGCCCTGATAAAGCCAACAGAACCACATCATCTGCATACAGCTGAGATGCAATTCTGAGGTTCGCAGACCCGACCCCCTTCTCATCCCTGCTGCCTATGAGTGAATATCATAAACAGTCTAACACTCATCAGAAAGTTGTTTGATTTTTTTATGATGTAACTTTGGGTTACATTATAAGCAGATTTTATGCAGTTCAACAAGGTTTAACACACTTTTCCTATTTTTGTTGAGTTGTCATGTAATGCTGTGGTAATCCATAACGCCTGTGGACAGACTCTGGTGTGTTAAAGCGGTTGTAAGTGTCACTAGATTTGTCACAGGTCCGTTTGAGGAACTTTTCCTCTCGCTTCCATGATTTCATTTTAGCATGGCAGTTGGTCAGGTTGAAACGAGTCGAAGTGAAGATGTCTTTAATGGACATGCAGAGCTGGACATCACTGACAAGGAAGCGGAGACCGACAGAGGCATGATATTACTGAGAGGACGAATGAGGAGTGAGCCACCTTTAACCCTGTGTGTCGGATGTTGTGAGAGAAACCACTCTTGCTGACACTCACCAAGGAGGGACCGTCACACACTCTTTCACACACACACACTCTCTCTCTCTCTCACACACACACGCACACACACACAATGACATAAAGCAGTGTGGCAGACAGGAAGGAGAGACAGTTTCTAAGACGTGGGGGGCAGGGAGGAGCTGCTCTGCTATTTCCTGCATCTGAGGAGGAGCATTAGACCCAAGACAATGTCACAGCCAATCACCTTCAGTACTGTCACATGACTCCTTGCAGTTGGCCGTCTCATCGTCCTTCCTCCTTTCTAAACCTTTCTGACAAGCCCCCAATCTGACGGACTCCTCTTGTCCAAACACACCTTTTCTCCCTGTCTCCACTTCTATTTTTAAATTTTTTTTTCCTCTCATCCAAACTCTCCTCCTTTCTCCCTTCGTCTCTCCTGTTTGTGTCCATGCCAGCTCATTGATCTCTGTCAGTATTGAATGTCAGAGACACGTTCAAAGATGCTTTTCGCTCCCCATTAATAATTCACACTGCCTGAATCATCAATAATAATTCTCACAGAGCAATCATTCAGCTTTACCACCTCTCTGTCTCTCTCTCTCTCTGTCCCCCATCCCTCTCTTTATCCTCTTCCTGCCCTAGGCCATTCTTCCCTTCCACATCTTATTCCCTACTTAAACTCCTCTCGCTCTGTGATATCTCTTTTTGCTTATTCGGCCCACTTTTCCAGCCCATTTATGTGTATCATATCTTCATCCTTTTTCCCTTGGCAAGGCATTTTTTCATGAGGTCAGTCTGCGCTTTCACACTGATGGATTATCTAAACATGGCTGATTTTAATGGAACAAATAGTAGTGCTGTTTTCCTGTGATTTCCTTCATGTAATGAATCTTTAACAATATTACTAAACTGGCAGGGCAATCCTTGTGTGGTCTTCTTCTTTAACTGCGGTTATAACTCAAGTCCTGTCAATCACCTGCTCAAAAATGAATGAGGATGGACTATGTGCCACCACCCAGCCAGTGTATATTTACTTTAATAGATATAGTGGAGAGGAGGAAGAGGTGGAGGAGGATAAATAGAGGCAAAAAGCCTCTCTTAATGTACATGTAAAACTCTCCAGTGGGCCCATGCCAAGTGTAAGTGGTTGAGTGATATTGGCAAAGGGAAAGAGGAGGGGATGGAGGGAGAGAAAGTGTCAGATTTAGGCATTTTCCTTAATGCTATAAGAGCTTATTGATATTTTGATTTTCACTGGGGGCTGGCAGGTGCTGAGGCAGCTGCTTTTTGCTCCGTCTCTTTACGGGTGAGAGATGTGGAGTTCATCCCATCCCACTCACGGAAAACCGTCCGGAAAACTGTCTCCTGGGAATGTCGCCACGACCAGAGAGAGAGAGAGGGAGAGAGAGAGAGAGAGAGAGAGAGAGAGAGAGAGATATGGAACGGGAGAGAGAAAGAGGGAGACGAAAAGGGTGGGAGGGGAGCGCTGTTGCATGCAGGGAAAGCAGAAAATGGGTCATCTAAGGTCCATCAGCTTCAGGACTTGTTTCGTTTTATTTTTATGACGAGTTGCCTCTGTCAGAAGAAGAGATACAAGTCTAGGCTTCACTCTGTGAACTATGATTACTTCAGGAGATCAGAGGCTGAGAGTCAATGAGAGTATTTACTGTGCAGAGTTTGTCTTGATCAGGAAACAAGATATTTCAACAATTACTTGTCTGATATCTGCAGTATTTTGTATGAATTTTCATGGTTCCCAGAGCAGCTAATATTTTTGGTGACCTTTACTGCTGACGGCACCTTCATTATTTTTTTTAATGTCTGCATCGATGTAATGTTCAACATCAGTCTTGCAAGTTTTGAAGCAGTGATTTTCAGCCTTCTAATATGAAGCATGACAACTTTCTTCTCCCTAATATTTTAGAAGAGGAAAAATTATACACTATGTCATAAGAAATAAAGGCAAAGTTCAGAAAAGGTCAGAAATCATGCAGAATACTGGAACCGAAAGGACTTTAAACGTATTTACCACCCTGGAAATCCTTTTGCAGTCACTCAAGAGAAAATTCGTGCTTTGCTACTCATTTCATGAATTTTCTAGAATAATGTGGGACTTGTCGCTGCTGTGATGCAGTGACTTGCCATATTCTGGCTAGTTGTAAGGTACTAGCACTATCGGAAACTTTATAAAAATTGAAGTTAATTTGCATGGAAACACATTATTACCTCCGCCAGGAAGTTATGTAATCACCGGAGTTTGTTTGTCTGTCCGTCTGTGTGTGTGTGTGTGTGTGTATGTGTGTGTGTGTGTCTGTCTGTCTGTCTGTCTGTCTGTCTGTCTGTCTGTTTGTCTGTTAACAGCATAATTCAAAAAGTCATGGACGGATTTTCACCAAATTTTTACAGGATGTCCGGAAGAGCAAGAGTAAGAATCGATTAGATTTTGGAGGTGATCCGAATCACCGCCTGGTGGCCATCTCTCAATTGTCCTTCGACCTTCAAAAAATTCCTGGATCCAGATGGTGATTCGGATCACCTCCAAAATCTAATCGATTCTTACTCTTGCTCTTCTGTAAAAATTTGGTGAAAATCCGTCCATGACTTTTAGAGTTACGCTGTTAACAGACAAACAGACACACACACACACACACACACAGATGGACAGACAGACAAACAAACTCCGATGATTACATAACCTCCTGGCGGAGGTAATAAAGATGTGGATTAAGGTGAATGTCTTCATATGTCTCTCCTCATATCAAACATTTGTTATGAGCACCAGTGACATGTGTGCAGTCAGCATGCTTACATTGCAGACAGTCAATGAGGTCTCACATTCAGGGACACACACTTAAAGAGGTCCACATGAACCTGAGTAGACTTTAAGAGACAAAATTTATGACACACATAAATCCATGCAGATGTGGAAAGCGAAAACTGGACTTTACTCTCATCTCATGAGCCCTTGTTGCAGTCTGAAATAATAATAATAATAATAATAATAATAATACATTTTTTTGTATATGCTTTTCAAAACACTCAAAGACGTGTTACATAAAAATCATCAAACATTAAAAATATAACAAGCCATAATACACATCATAAAAATAAGTTCATGTTATGTGTTAAAAGCAGTTCTGAACAAGTGGGCTTTGAGGAGTGATTTGAAAGTGGTCAGGTCTGTGCAGTTGCAGATGTGTTGTGGCAAGGAGTTCCAGAGGAGAATGCTCTGTCCCCCCAGGATTCGGTGCTTGGTTCTGAGTGGGGGAGAGAGAAGGTTCGTGGTAGATGAACGAAGGCTGCAAGAGGGAGTGTGACGGTGGAGGTGGGGGGCTTTGTTATGGAGAGCTTTGTGGGTCAGCAGGAGGACTCTGAACTGGATGCATTGTGGGACAAGGAGCCAGTTGAGGTTTTGGAGGACAGGTGTGATGTGCTCACAGGAGCGGGAGTGGGTGAAGAGGTGGGCGCAGAGTTCTGGATATACTGAAGTTTATTGAGGACTTTTGAAGATGAACCATAAAGACCGTTGTTGCAGTAATCAATAAGGGATGTGATGAATGCGTGGGTGAGGGTTTCAGCAGCAGGGAAGGAGAATGAGTTGCAGAGGTGTGTGATGTTTTTGAGGTGAACGAAGGCGGTCCAGGTGATCTGGTTGATGTGTTGTTGGAAGGTGAGGTTGATGTCAAGAATGAATCCCAGATTATGGATGTAAGAATTTCTACAGTCTGGATAATTTCTACAATAGGATGACACAAGCAGCATGTGGGGCATTACTTTTGTCCTACAGTGCAAAGTATTGTATTAATACTGATGTGACATTGATGACGGCTCTATTTCAGTTCGACGTCTTTGACATTTGGGATTTAAACTAGGGCTGGAACTTTAACACGTTAATTTAGATTAATTAATGATGGAAAATAATGTGTTATAAAGAATAGTGCATTTAATCATAGCTTTCTCAGTTCCTTAATTTCTGGAACACTGGAACACTCCAGCCCAGTAGGCAGGGCCGGCCGCTGGCATAAACACTCTATGCCGTTGTTTATAGCCACATCCACTTGAGGGGGCCACACCACATTAAGTGTGTGATTCGCATTTTGTCCCTGTCTTCATGGGCGTAACGGACGCGGGGTACGCGTGGGACATGTCCCCCGCACTTTCCACATCTGTCCCCTCTGTCCCCCCACACTTTTTTCAGCCGTTACAACAGCTAAACCCGTTATTAGCATCCAGTAACGTGTTTTCCCGAGCCGTCTTTGAATGCACCATGAGCTCATGCTAACGCAGGTGTTCCACAGGAGACGTGCTGCTGTGCTGAGCAGTGCTGAACGTGCGTCTGGAGTAATGTTTAGCAAACCAGCCAGAGCTAGCAAGAAGCAAAAAACTTTACACAGTTTTTTCCAAACAAACCGTGTAAGTTGTGTGACCTTGTTGGATGCAAACAATGTTAGACTTGTTAGCTAAATGATGACAAGGTAAAACGTGGCAATATATCAATATGTTAAGCTAGTTAACAATAATTCAAATGTGGTTGCCTCTGTTACATTACTGCTAATTAGTTTATTCTTGGAATAAACCCAGTCCTCTTTCATTTCTGGGCAGAAGATGTGCTCACAATTGCTCTCCATGTATTTAAAGCTGCTGTCCGGAGTTTGAATCGCAGCGTCTCCCAAAACACTGGTGGTCCCACCCTCCCTCCCTCTGATTTCGCCCCTTTATTTGTGCACGCGCGCAGTACATGAGAGAAGTGCCCGGAGTGCTGCAGCATCTTGCCTGTTTTGCTGTTTTCCCCTCTTCTACATTTAGTACATTTAGTAAATAATAAAGGAATTACGTTAGAATGCTGTATTGAGTAACTTGTCCTAATACCAAAATAACATGAATCTGCTAGGACGAACGAGTAAAGTTTCAATATGTGATTACACTTGTGTATCCCTCTCGATGACGTTGTTTATCAAACTTAGTGCATTTACGCGTGTATATGTGTTACATTGTTTATTTATTTCTATCTAGAGTTCAGAATTGCATGACTCCTCTGAAGAAGAGTATGTCCCAGACGCCCCAACATCTTCCTCCAGAGGTCGGGCATCTAAACGAAGCCATCAGGCGGGCTATGGAGGCCGTGGTCGGGGAGCGACGCGAGCACCCCGAGCCAAAAAACGTCCTGCAGTCTCTTGGCCTGACAAGCCGTGGGATTGGTAATTTTTCTGGAAGTTGCTGAGCCCTGATGCTCTCTCTTCCACAAGCAAAACAAATGTGCGCGTGGTTGCGTAGTGCGTAGCTCGCCCACCTCTGCATGGGCTTGCTTGCTGTGTGCGTAACCGTTGATTGACAGCATGACAAAGCTGAAGCTCGAACTTGATTGGTCGGCAGCGACCGGCGCTTTTTGGAATAACATGGGGGTCTATGAGAGGAAGGCGGAGCTCAGGAATAAATTTTCATATCGCGTTATACTAACTTTATATTATAGTATCGAACTAGACTAACACATTTAAGCTTTGTTAAAAAATGATACATAAATTGAAAACAAACGGAAACTCCGGACAGCAGCTTTAAGTCTTTTGGTCCCAAAAGAGGAGAGTCAGGGAGGAGAAAAAAGAATAGGCTATCTATGGTATAAAAGTGGTTAAATTTACAACTATTTTTACTTCTTCTACTTCTTTCTAATTCTATCTCAGAATTTTGATTTTCAGATATTTTAATGATTATTTCCTTAACAAAGAGCAGAGTCAGGCAGGAGATGGACCAGAGGCGGCAGCCAGCAGTAATGTTGACCATGCAGGGTCTGCAGAGGTGAAAAAAATATATAAGTGGCTGAGAAAAAAATATGTATCTATGGGTTAAAGTGATTTTGAGGTTAAATTCTACTGCAATTTGTACTCTTCCTAATGCTATTTCAGAATTTTTCTTACCACATTTTTTAATGTTTATTGCCATAACAGAAAGAGCAGAGTCAGGGAGGAGATGGATCAGAGGCCAGCAGCAGGGACAAGGATGTAGGGTCTTTACAGGTAAGGAGAGATTATAACTTCCTGAAAATAAGATATCTATTGCAGGGAGAAACCAGGCAGTACTGATCATTTCATGTTCAGTGTTTGGCACCTTTGGCTACTCGTCCAGTAGATGTTCAAGGGACATTGTTGTCAACTCAACTAGAGTTTGGCCACTAAAACTTTAGATTTTATAGTTTAAAGTTTTATACTTTATAGTTTAAAGAACTAGCCTAGTTGGTCCCCTGGTATTGTACTGTGGCTGTTAGGGATTATGTGGTTCTTTAGCCACTAAGGACGGTGCAATTAAATGTAAGAGAATGATAAATCGCTCTGAAAAATTTGTCCCCCTCACTTCTGAGATGGTGGTTATGCCCATGCCTGTCTTTATTCCAATAAAACATAAATCATCATGGTAACATATCAATTTAAACTGGCTTATTAGAAAACTATATGGGAAAAATACAGGAAAGAAAAAATAAACCAGCAGTCAGTTGGTGACTCCATGCTTCGTGCGTAAGTTAGGCTACTGTGACACCACGGCACCGTTTCAAACTTGATCGATTACACTGGTCTGGAGAAGCCACAGATGGAAAAGCAGTAGCACTAGAGATGGCATCATGGCTCCAAAAAGGAAGTTCAGGAGTGGGCTGAATATTTGCTGTTAATCATGTGCATGTGTGTTTTAACCCAATTACAAGCTGTGCACGTGATTTGGTAGTTACCCTGTGCATGTTTTGGGGCCACAAAAAAAAATCTTGCTTAGGGCCACCAAAGTCCTAGGTCCGGCCCTGCCAGTAGGTAGCGCTTATGAACCAAAAGTCTGTTTTTCAGCCAAGAAGAAGATCACAGGAGTGACGTCAGAGCACAAGAAAGTTTGAACAGTGCAGGAAGACGAGACCACATTGAGCTTGCAGGGCGGAAAGTTTTCTTTTAAAAATCTTCCTGATGTTGTCGCGTGCAGGCGTGTGAACCCAAGCAGCAGGCAAAAACAGGGTGGTGAAATTAATAACGATTTAATGAAAAAATATAAATGAACAGAAAACACTGAATAAAGAAAGCCGGAGGAAAGCAACGGGGAGGAAAAACAAAACTCAACTAAACTAAACTAAACTAAAGGTGGACCCGAAGGCTGAGGTGAGCTAAACATAAACTAAACTAAAGCGCGGGGAAGGTGACTCACAGAAAGTCCAGTCCAGTGTCTGATGGGCGGAAGGGGGGGAGAACCGACAGAGCTGATGGAGGGGGAGAGCTGATGACAGGGAAACAGGCAAGTAGTCCGAATGAGAGAACAGAGTCCAGGAAGCGATGTGTAGGAGATGATGAACGGAGAAACGGAGTGCGTCGTCTGGTATGAACAGGATGCAATGAACCAGCAGTGAGTAGTGAGGGGAGTCGGGCTTATATGCCGCATTGATTGGAAACTCACGCTGGCTGTCCTGATTAGAACTAGAGTCAGCTGTGCATCAGCACAGCCGCTGGTGGTTCGCTTGATGAGCCAGATCACTGGAACAGGCGGAGCGTGACAGATGTCAGCTTGGATAAAAGTGTGGTTGTGTATAAATTGTGCAACAAAGAGTTTTCTGATCACCACAGCACTTAAAGCTCATGGTATCACCTCAATGGAAAACATGTTGCTGTTAGCTTTAGAGCTAACGCTTGTACCCACGTTGGAGCTAACGTTAGCTACCACAGTCCTGGTTACAGCTAACGGAGTAGCCATCTGACAACAGATCCCTATTCAAAACATTAAAAGTGCTTAAATTTTAAAATGTTGAATATGATTGCTATAACTGCACTTTGAGTTTGCAGTAATCTGTGAATGTAGTAGATGAAAAATGCAGATAAATATAGAAATAAAACAAACATTTTTGTTGTTTAAAAATTATTACTCCACCAAGGAGGTGGAGCTTCATTGGAGTTATGTGAAGATCTCTGTTGGTTTGTCTGTCTGTCTTTTAATAACATAATTACAAACTTTTAGTTTAAAAAAACATTTTTTGAATAAAAATGTATAGTTCTACAAAAAATAACCATCAAAATGACACCATTTATCAGACCCATGTTAACAGAATGAATCTGTGGATTTTCACTTTTTGAAGATCCTTGAACTACTTATGCTTATGTTTTGAGCCATTCAGTGGAAAAAACAAACTAAATCCAGGCTTTAAATCATCAAAATTACTTTTTTCTGTATGTCCCATTTAAACATTCTATAAATTTTAAATTCTAAACACTTATATATATCTTCATTGATTCATCTATCAACCAAAACTATTTTGAATTGAAAAACTTTATTGATTGAGTGAAATCTTGCTATTTGACAAAAATGCGATTAATCGCAATTAATTAATTACAAATGACTAATTCATTAGATTGTATTTGTAATTGCGTCCCACCATTAATGTAAACATTTTTCCATGCCTCATAAAGACTCCTAAAATAACACAGATGTCATTAATGTTTCTTCTACCTCTGATTTTCCTGCTAAAACAAGACAACTGACAAAACATGAAATGAAACATTCACTCTCTGCAAAAGATAAATTATTTCAATTTAATTATCAAATTACTTCACCTATTTACTCACATAGCTAAGAAGATTTCAAGGATATTTATTTCAACCTGGCAAAATTCCCCATTAACGTGTCTGTTGTGACTGTGTTATGCTCATTGTATTTTCCATCTCCACTGTAGAGATCTAGGAAAATGAATAGCAGCAAAAAGCAGTGTATCTCACTCCATCTAGTGTGAACTCCCTCCTGAATCAATTAAAATGTTTGTTTTCAAACTCAGCTCAAACATAACAGAAATAAGACTAAACTAAACTCAAATTACCCTTTAAAGGTAGGTTTTCTTACCTATTTCTCCTCAGAAAACAGCATTTAAGTTGCTCCTAATTGAGTCCTTTCATTCTCCTAATGCCACTCCACTGTCATTACAATGACACTGATCCTTTATGATGACTTGCATAATTCATAATGATTTATTTTCTAATTTATGGGATATACAAAATCTGAATCTCAAAGCGAATACATTTTTGCAATGAATGTGAATGAAATGAAAGGGCATGAAGTATAACATGAAGCTGCAGGTATTCCACCTATTGTACACTCTGGTTGTCTTCTTTTCTCTCCGTCTCATTGACTGTCTGCTCCACCGCAAATAAATACAAGGACTCCAGCATCTCATTAAGAAGAGGAAGCTTGTAATCACCCCACACTTGTTCTCCACCTCAAGTATCTCCAGCCCACTTTTGTCTTTAATTGAAACTGCTGACAAACAGCTCTTTCAGGGGTCTGACCCTGTTTTCAGTTGTCTCTCTAAGCAGAGGCTGCAGCCTCACACAAATATCACAAAATCCAAAGATTCATCTTCTCTGATTTACCCATACAGTATCAGGAGTTGTCACAGCAGTCACACACACACACACACACACACACACACACACACACACACACACACACACACACACACACACACATATATATATATATACACCTGCCACATTCAGAAATACTCTGATGACACTGCTATCGTGACATGTATCAGAAATGGACATGAAGCTGAATACAGAGATCTGATAAGTGCCTGCTACTCAACGCCTCAAAGACAAAGGAAATGATCACAGATTTCCACAGATCCAAACCCCCTCTTCAGCCAGTGAACACTTGTGGCGTGGACATCGAGATGGTGACATCATATAAATATTTAGGTGTCCACCTTGATAGTAAGTTGGACTGGTCTACAAACGTGAACTTCATCTACAAAAAGGGCCAGAGCCGATTTTATTGCCTCAGAAGACTTCGATCACTAGACATCTGCAGTAAGATGCTGCAGATGTTTTATCAGTCTGTGGTAGCAAGTGTCCTGTTTTATGCTGCAGTCTGCTGGGGAGGCAGCATAAAACAGAAGGATGCAAGGCGTCTGAACAAACTGATTAAAAAAGCTGGCTCTGTGGTTGGAATCAGATTGAACTCCTTGGAGGATGAGGTGGAGAGACGGGCACTGAGCAAGATGGAGGCCATTCTGACAAACATGGATCATCCACTTCACATCTGCCTCAATGAACAACGAAACATCAGTGGACGGCTCCTATCCCTGCGCTGCAAGACCGAAAGATTTAGGAAATCTTTCTTGCCATCAGCAGTCAGGCTATTCAATTCAAAATTAAACAGATAAGAACCCTGACAACTGAATTTCCCTTCGGGGATGAATAAAGTGATTCTGATTCTGATGTATATGTATATACAATATCCTTTATTTTTGTCGCTATGCCAGTGGTGTTTAGGGTTGACAGACACCCCCCCCCATCTGTTAAAGGAAACCATTGATTTGTGTTGTGCAGCCTCAGTGAAGCCCACAGGTAAGGGATATTCAACACCTGAGGAGGACACTCTCACCTGTGTGTCACTGCAGGTCTCCCCGTCGCCTGCACTGCATCTCTAAAAACATACAACATGCCTGGAGGTTTGTGCATGCAGAAATGTGACGTTCTCCTTTCTTTAAGACTTTCATAACTTTATAAGAAAATACAAAATAACAGTTGAAACTCACTGCCTTTTCAGCTCCAGAAAGGTGCTATGTGTTTTGGGAGAGTGAGCGACTGATCTTAACTGACTTCTTGCTAAAGGGTCAAACCATTAATAGGTACTACTATGCATCAGAACTGAAATAAGGAAAGCTTGGATCTAGCTGCTGTTGCTCCAGGACAATGAGTCCATCCACTCAGGACAAGTGGCAGAAACAGCCAAATGTGACTCTGAAGTGTTGCTCCACGCATAACAAATGTTAGTACTGACTTCAGTACTAACTTTGTCACACTTAGATTTGTGATTAATCCCGGTGTAAATGATAGCAGCCTTAGTACTGACTCTGGTCAAAAATGGTTTTAACAGCTACGACTATAAGCTTTCAATGTCAAATGAAGAAGAAAAGGAAAGGAAATAACCATTGTGTGTGTGAGTAGTTGATTAAACTTAATATCTTGAATTTACTGAACTTGTTTTCTCAAATCCAGTTAATTGAACTCAGCTAGTTTTACACACTCACAACACATGCAATGACTTTGAACTATCCATCCATCCATCCATCCATCCATCCATCCATCCATCCATTCATTCACTATCGATACACCGCTTGATCTGCATTAAGGTCGTGGGGGGCTGGAGTCTATCCCAGCTCACTTAGGGTGAAGGCAGGAGACACTCATAGACAGGTAACAGTCACAGATCACAGGACTACACATCACACTCAAACAATCACACTCACATTCACACCTACAGACACTTTAGAATCACAAATTAACCTCGGCATGCTTTTGGACTGTGGGAGGAAGCCAGAGTACCCGGAGAAAACCCACGCATGCACATGGAGAACATGGAGAAAGATCCCAGGAAGGCCGGGACACGAACCTGGGAATCTTCTAGCTGCTAAGCGAAAGTGCTAAAAGTAACCACTGATACACTGTTCACTCAGCTCGACTTTGAAATAATTAATCCAAATGATTTACAGTATAAAAATCCCTAATAACTAATGTTTCTTCTTTAAAAGAGATGAGGAAATCTTATTTATGAACATCATTTTTTTTAACATTATAAAAAAAATTTTTATAAAGTAAAAAGAACAACTAATTAATAATTGTAACATAAGTGAAACTCCAGGCTGCTGTAGTGTAATGTGATCTCTCCCTGAGCAGGGCTCCATGTGCAGCAGTGTGTCTGGACTCTGTGTGTGGTGCTCAGGGATATGTAACACTGAGAGGAGAGACTCACCTGAGGCCGGTGCCACTTTTCACTTCCTGTACTTATTGACACCTGCTTCCTGTTGCAGGAGGAAGTGGCCACGCAGCTGCAGTGAAACTGGAGAGAGTGTCTGAGCTGCTACACTGTGAGTGTGTCGGCAAAAACTCAGCCTCCGGATAAATTATGAATGAGAGTGATGGAGGGGATAAGAAGAGGAGGGGGAGGAGGGAGAAGCAGACGGAAGGGGGAGGTATGACGTTATAGGGTTATCTGCTGTTTTAGTGAAACAGCTGGAGAGCTGAGACACAGATCCATCCTCTTCTAACATTTCATATCCACAGCAAGGAGATGAAGCAAAGAGAAGGATTCCGTCACTAATGAAAGTTTGCTTTTTTCAGAATGAGGTCAAAGTTGACGCAAACATTTATTACCAATAAATATACCCGAAGGATAGTAAAAATGAGGAAAGTTACATTTTACTAGTGAAAGTGAGTTCTCTGTTTATTGAAGAAAAAAGACAGATAGAACAAATGAGGGAAAAAGAAAGAAAGAAAGAAAGAAAGAAGTCATTGGGAGTAAGAGAGGCAGAGTGAAAAAGAAATACTGAAAAAAGAACAAGAAAACTGAGAATTTTAAAAATGCTGAAGACTATTAGGAAGACACTGAAGAAATAATTTCAAATATTTAGAAAGAAAGAAAGAAAGAAAGAAAGAAAGAAAGAAAGAAAGAAAGAAAGAAAGAAAGAAAGAAAAAGTGATAGGGAAAGGGAAGAAGAAAAGAACAGAAAGAATGAAGATAATGTAGAGGTGGGACAGATTTGGGGGAAATGGAGAAATAGGTGAGAGTAAAATGAATTACAAAAGTGAGCACAACAATATTTCAGATTTTTTTTTTTTTACATATACTCAGTTACATAGGAAAGAAAGAAAGAAAGAAAGAAAGAAAGAAAGAAATGAACAATTGCAAAGACAGAAAAAGAAGACCAGGAATGAAAGAAACAATTAAGGAGATGATGGAAATGGGGAATGAAAGTAGGTGCAAAACAATAAAGCAATCAAAAAAACATACAATAATGGGAAAATAACAGATAATTAAGGACAGAATGGAGGACCAAAGAAACTGTTGTCAAAAACAGACTGAAAGATAAATGAGGTGGAAGAGGAACGGGTTTTTAAACACTCACCTTTTCCCATCTTTAATGTAGAAATGTACTACACAGTGTCAAAAAACAGAAATACTCAAATAAAATAACAGTAATTTAATGTGTGTTCTTCACTCCAGTTCTGTGTCGTCTCTGCCCCTGAACCTTATGTGTGCAGACAGATCCTCTGTGTGACCTGGTGCAAGTCCTGTCTGAGATGTTTCCACACGCTGAAGGAGTGCAGGAGGACAAACTATATTAAGGGAAACCGCAATGTATTAAAGAGAAGCAATCATTTGATCCATAATTGATTGTCTCCATATGAGATGGCTGGTGAGTGGAAAACAGAGGGAGTCTGATCTAGATAACAAGCGCACCTCCCTGCGCCGTGACGGCTGTATGTGACCGCAGGATGGAGAAAGGCGAGTGTGAGAGTGCCTCGCTTCCATCTCTTGATGTTTTTCCCTCTTTTCTCTTTTAATGAGTGTCAGAATGCAGGTTTCTTCTCTTTTTTTTTTTTTAAAGAAAGAGTCGGGGTGGTGGGGGAGGAGGAGGGACGGGGAGGAAAACAAAACAACAAGAAAGCAGAAAAAGACCAAAAGAACAAGCGTTTCTGATAAAGTGCTTACGGAGCGTTTACAGCAAGTTCTGCAGACATGCGGTTGAGCGCTGATGTAGGGCACAAGCCCACAAGTCGTGAGGAGGTTTATCTCATTGATTAGAAGCACACAGAGGGAATAGAGAGCGAGAAACACAGGTAAGCCTGAGCATTAAACGCTGCCACTATGATAATGTTTAGTCTCTTTTAAAGGGATAACTACTTTAAATAAAGACTCTTTCTTAATCATTATGTCTCATTAGTGTGAGTTGACTCTGCAGGACAGACCACTCTGGGGACAATTTAAGACGGTTTTTCCCCTTCTTTCCTAAATAGTGGTGGTGTGTTGAGGTAGTCCACCAGTTTTACAAGATTGGTTTACTAGTCACAAGGAGAATTGCTCAGGTGCATAATGAGGTGCAGCCAGACCATTCTACACAGTGCTGTGGATGGAGGTCTGGTTGGGATTTTACAGTCTGAGCCATACACAAGGCAAAAATTCAGAAGGCTGCAGCTTATTCCATCCATCCATCCATCCATCCATCCATCCATCCATCCATCGCTTAATCCTCATTCACGTCGTGGGGGGCTGGAGTCTATCACAGCTTACTTAGGGTGAAAGCAGGAGACACCCTGGACAGTTCACCAGTCTATCACAGAGCTACACATAGAGACAAACAATCACGCTTTCACATCTATGGACAATTTAGAGTCACCAATTAACCTCAGGATGTTTTTGGACTGTGGAAGGAATCCGAAGTACCCGGGAGGACAGAGAGAACATCCAAACTCCCTCTAGAAGGGTCCCGGGAAGGCCGGGACGTGAACCGGGGATCTTCCAGCTGCAAGGCGAAAGTACTAAAAGTGCTAACTGTGCAGCCCAGCTTCAGCTTTCTGATATTGCATGATCTCGACTTCATATGATGCAGTTTGACTTTTACCAGTGTGGCCTCAAGGTAACCTCATGAAGTCTACGTGGCCCAAATAGACATTTTCCCAACACACAAGCATTACAAAAGCTTAAAATCATCATTTGGATGGACAAATTTCTGGGGTCCTGAAAAGATGTATCATTCAGCTTTTTGATGCATTTCAGGTCTTGTTTCTCTCTCAACTAATTTTTCTGATCTGCACTGAGCAACTTTCATGGGATAAACCAGGGAACCATCTTCAACTGCCTCGTCTTCCCCCATACATCCATGGTCCAGCTCCTGCAAACACTCACTGTTTGATGAAATTAATGAACCTTTCCTTAGAATTAAAGTGCAAATCCACTTCTAAGATTTTAGACTTCAGTAGGAACCAATGTGCCTTGAGCCACACAGAGTGGGGAAGTCAGAAAGTATTGTTGGTTTTCTCTTAATGGGATTTGCTGACAATCAGAGAAATCTAAAATATTGACACATCACAACTAAGAAGTACTTCAGTCCAACTAATAGTTGCCATCCTTCTCTTCTTCATCTATGGACGGCAGGCAGGCAGATTTGTTTACCTCTCCTCTCACTAAAATGCAGAAAAGACAAAAGACATATGAAACAAAAGGGTGAGGGCCCTTAGAGGAGATGTTTGTCTGCTTTAAAGCTATGAGTTGTATTAATAAAACAGCAGCAGCTGTCACAGTGCGCGCTTTTCCCCGACAGGACAGCAGTGAGAAGGCTAATGTGATCATGTCATGGAGCCCCAAAACGCACAATACATAGTCTCCTTTTCTAAACAAACAGGGTGACTGATGAACACCACCACAACAAAATGCCAATAAAAAGACAAAGGAAAATATTTTTAATGACTCCTCTCAGTAAACAAGAGGCCCTCCATCTCCTTCATCTTCCCCCCACCTGTCCTCTCCTCTTTGCTCTCGTCTCTCCCCTCCTTCCCTCCACCTGTCTGTTCTCGCAAACTGCCGCTGACTGCCGGAGACGCCGCCGTGCGATGAGCTCTGACTGAGAGCTCAGCTGGTTTGGGACACTGGGTCGATGTGACAAGTGCTGTCCTGGCCCTGCCTTGCCCCGTCTCCGCGGTGACACAGAGTTTGTGGTGACTGGTCGTCTCCATGGTGACAGGGCTGTCAGGGGATGTTGGGCAAGTAGCAGAAAAAACACACCTGTCTGTTACCTAACTGGTGCTGGGAAGAGTTGAGGACATACGCCGCGTTACAGGCAACTTGGAACACCGACTCGTGAAAAGCCCTGGAAAAAGTGGTGAAATACAGCATGAGTGCTTATGTAGTTTAGATTGTTTAAATGTGGTGGTGGCAGACCTACCCTAAATATGAGTGTTTACTGTCATTGTAAAGATCAGGTTTGGTCATAAGGGAAAGAAATGAAGATAACAGAGGCACACAAGAGAAAAAATCAAGACAAGGAAATCAGAAAGAGAAGAGAAGGCAGGATTGACTTGAAATAGAAGGACAGACTAGGACTCAAGAATATGCTAGAGAAGAATGAAAGAGAATGAAATGAAATGAGGCAATGAAACCAATGAAATAACATTAAAAAGGGAGGAGAAAAGAAGGCAGAAATATTTCAGATAATTTTGAAATGTGTGCAGTGAAATAGAAAAGAAATATGAGAAAGAAAGAAAGAAAGAAAGAAAGAAAGAAAGAAAGAAAGAAAGAAAGAAAGAAAGAAAGAAAGAAATATGCAGATGAAAAAATAATTAAAAAAATGTAAGTTGGGGATGAAAGAAGTTAGAAAACAATAAAGCAATTAAAAACATATAACAGTATAAAAGGAAAGATAATAATTAAGGACAGAACGGAGGACTGAAAACAAATGTTGTCGAAAACAGACTGAAAGATACATAAGGTGGAAGAGGAACACATTTTTTTAACAGCCACCCTTTTCCATCTTATATGTAGAAATGTACTGGGCATTGTCAAAAATAGAAATATTCAAATAAAATAACAGTCATTTAATGAATGTTGTTTCTCTAGAACAGGAGTAAAAAGGAAAAGGGTGAAGGAAAATTGAACAGAATCACGAAAACAAGGAGGAAAAGAAGGAAAGAGAGGAAGACAAATAATGAGAAAAGAGAAAGAGAAAAACAACCTTTATTCTGATGCTAACTGCACTCATCAAATCAAAAACAACAAAATATGAAGTATTTACCTCTAAAATAAAGGGGAGAAAACATTTAGGTCTTCAAATCTGCATTCATGTACACTGTTTAACCAACTGTCTTCCATCTGCAAATAAATATGAAGTCACACTCTATTTGACTTGATAAGGAACTTTTTGCAGAGGCAGTTGTACACCAACTATAAGAACCAGGTTTAACTCCTGCTGCTGGAACAGACTGGAGTGTGAAGCTGAATGACAAGTTACAAATATGAAAGTACAATTTTTACACATCCAACTTTGCCTCCAGAGCAGGAATACATCCAGCTACTCTTATTTACCTCTGCTGTGTCGCACAGCCACGTAGAAACACTCAGCCAGCAGTCCTTCAGCAGATATTGTATACAGCACAGACAGAGGCAAAGTGACAGTAAATTCAGCCTGATTGAGCACCAAATAAAATAAAAACTGTCACCACACCGCCACCAGAGCACCATTAGATAAATGCAAAATAAAACCTTAAGTGCCATAATCACCAGAGTGCAATTAAATATGAAATGAAAATGTCAGAGGAATAGACACCAAATGGCCATAACTGCTGTCCCATATCAGCATCTCCAGGCCGGAGCCGTAAAGCTCATGTTTGTTTGCTCCTCTCCCTTTTACTGGTGTATGTTTACGGTCAGGGCTCAATCATATACAGTATCTTAATGATGATGGTAATTAGACAGCAGGCTGCAGGGATGATTTAACCACACCAAAATGCAGTGAAGGAGAGAGATGGAGAAAATCCCAGAAAACAAAGAGAGGACGTCGCTTGTTGTGTGGAAGTGTGTGCTTGTTTATGTAGAACTGTAGGTATGTATGAATGTACAGGTGCATATTGATACTGAATGTGTATTCTTCTGTTGTAAATGCAGTAATGCATTGATGTGAAATCTGCTTATATCTTATATTTGGTTGTTAGTTGTGAGCATGAATGTTCATAAACTCAACTCAACTCGCACTGATTTGCAGGTAAGAAACAGCTCAGGGTCAGAATCACGAGCTTCTCTTTGGGTTGGTTAATACAATTAGTCTGACTTTGCTCTGTGGCTTCATAAGCACATAAACACCCCCTGTGACCCTCTAGTAATACACCAGGTTATATCAATGATAAATAAACCACAGAGTTCTGTGTGTGTGTGAACAAGCAGGTGGAGTAATGATTAGATTTCCATTAGTAAAAGAGGTAATGAATGTGTGTGTGTGTGTGTGTGTGTGTGTGTGTGTGTGTGTGTGTGTGTGTGTGTGTGTGTGTGTGTGTGTGTGTGCGCATGTGCATGGACTGTTAATGTCCGTGTGTGTAGTAAGAGGTGAATTAAAAGTGCATTGACTATGTGGCAGCACATGCTATATATTAAGGCCAGGCAAAGCTGGCTCAAGTCAGAGGGCCTATTCATCTTCCAGCGAAGGCTCTGCCCCCGCCCCCCTCAATAAAACCACAGCCCCCACCCACCCACATCACACTCCACCAAACCATAGACCCCTCCCCTCTGCACACATAATCAAATTAATTAACATTCCTAAGATCCCACGCTCATTAATCTATCCAGAGTGGTCAGCAAAAAAACACCAGCAGGGAATAAGTTTGGCAGCCACACTGATCTAAGAAGTCAGAGCAAATTTTGTTTTTGTTTGTTTTAAGCAATGGGTCTTATTTATTGGCATGATTTTGCAAATCAGTTTGATAACCATCTTTGCTGCAGAGGCATCAAATGTGGTGACATTTCTCACTGATTGTTGATCCTTACTTTGAACTAGATTGTTGTATTTGGGCCTGGGCGAAATAAAGATAACGATATGTACATTTAAGCTAACTGGGTGCAAACTGTGGCTTTATATCTAGAACAAGATTATTTCTACTTTAATCTTGAAGTCCTTTTCAACAGATTTTGTTGTGCTATATTGCAGAAAAATATTCCATTCATATCCTTTGGCAGAGAGCTTGGAGGAGAGTCGCTGCTCCTTTGGGTCAAAAGGAGCCAGTTGAGGTTTGGACATCTGATTCTGATGCCTTCTGGGTGACTTCCTTTGGAGGTTTTCTGAGCATGTCCACCTGGGAGCCCAGATAGCAAACTATGGGTGAATCAATGTTGAATCTATGTTGAGACCTAATGTAGAAATTATACAGAAAGCACAAGGATGATACAATGTTGAGTCAACATTTGCTTACATGGATTACATGTTTGCAAACAAAGATTTAACATTAATTAAACACTGACCTGTCAAACATTTTAATTAAACCAAAATACAATGTAGATTCAATGGTATCTTTTAAACACAAACTTCAATGTTGACAAAATGTTGTTGAATCAACGTTCATCCATCCATCAATCTTCAACCGTAACCACAATTCAACCTTCTTAACCCTAATTCAACATCGATTTAACATCTTTTGCAATCTGGGTAAAGTGTGATTTATGGTTGAAAAGCAAGCGTTGACTCAACATTTTATCAACCTTGCGCTTTCTGTATAATTTCGACATTAGGTCTCAACACAGATTCAACATTGATTCACCCATAGTTTGCTATCTGGGAGGAGTCCTCAGGATACCCAAAACTCACTGAAGGGATTATATATCTCATCTGACCTAGGAACACCTTCGAGATCCCCCAGGAGGAGATGGAAAGCATTGCTGGGTGCAGTATCCCAGGATAAGTGGAAGAAAATGGATGGATGAATGGATATCATTTTGCACATATACTGGCCTCAATGCATCTCTTTTGAGTTCAAAGTTCTTTTAAGCCTTATTTTCTGCCCCTCACTGCATCATATGTACCCAGATTATACTCAAATAGTAAGCTGACCACCCTGGTGCCATAGTAAAGCTCTATACTGTCTAACTTGTCTGATTTCTTCAAAGACAATAAAATGTTTTCTGCTACAGGAGTTGGCAGGCCATTTTTGGGCAGCCCAAATCTTTGTGCATCCTGAGGAACCATTTTTAGGGCTGCTGTTGGTGAAGAAAAAAGTGCTTATTCCAGGGCAGGAACCTGATGAACTCAATGAAACGCCATATTTCTGCCATCTCGAGTTTCAAATATCGAGTCACAATATAAAATTCAGCCCTGCCTTTGCCCAAAGTCAGCTGGGATAGACTCCAGCTAGTCTATGACGCTACAGAGGATTAAGAGGTGTATAGATAAAGGATGGATGGAATATAAAATTCATCATATAGGCTAACATAACAACTCTCCACTGTTCAGTTTCCTATATGCTCAGAGTTAACATTAGTTCCAGAAGGTATGATTTTGGGGCCGTTCCTGTAGAAGTTTATGGCACCATGTGTCTGCCCAACATTCCTACAGTTTATAACCGGTTAAGAATGACAGCCATCGGGTTAGCTGGCACTGAAATACACCCTCATTTGGCTAATGATGGTGATGTAGCTTAGCCTTCACAAGTGCAAATAAAGAAATGTCTCATGAACAACAGATTTTTTTCCCCTCTTCCTTGTCAATTACATTCAACCAATACTAGTCTCGGAGACTTGTTTGGAATAGCGGCTCACGCATCGACCATAGGAGACAGCAGCATACCATGAACACCTATTAGCATGTTAGCATTGCGTAGGACCAGTAACAGCATCTGATTGCAGCACAGTCAGCTGAATAGCTTCTGCCTTACATGATTTAAAGCAAAAATACAGCTAACATCATGTTTTAAATCAGGTGTTGATTTTCACACTTTGTGGAATGCGCAAAATATCTCTGGCATCACGTCTACTAAATGTAAGCATGATTTTATTTGAATTTCTTGTGGATGGATACTGTTTGAATCAACAAAGGCAGATATGCATCAACAGTGTCAAAAAACTACAATATAAGCAGTGGCGGCTGCTGGTAAAATTTGTTGGGTGGGCTAACAAATGCATCATACCGATTAAATAGCTAACATCACCTATGATACACACAGTTACATCAATTACAGGTACACTATACTGTAGTTCTCTCTCTCTCTCTCTCTCACACACACACACACACACACACACACACACACACACACACACACACACACATACACACACGTGTACTTTGCAACTTGTGTGTTTGACAGGTGATCTGCTAACCGGCTGTCTAAAAAAGAAAATTGGTCAACCAGGTCCAGAAATACGCCGGGTTGGGTTGAAGTGGGGGATTCGTCGGACCCCTGTAAAGCTAGCTCGTGTGCTCCACAAAATTTAATACAGTCCAAAATCCTTGATAGTGAATGTCTATTTTTTTTCACCAGCTCGTTGCACTTCTGTACAGCGACGTGGTGGCCCTCATCCAGCTGACAGACGATGTTAACTTTTCCTAACATGGGCATCTTGATGCTGTTTCCAATGTGTCTTGTGCTGCATTCATGTTTTCTAATTTTGTCCGACAAATGTTTCAAATCCACAATTCCTTGCTGAGTCCATGCGGTATCTCCTCCAAAAAGTAACCATGGGAAACAGAAAAGGGAATTCTTAGCTACACTTGCCGTTAGCCAGTCCTTTCTGTCAAACCAAGAAACGCAAAACTTACGATTTTGTCGTTTGTCACGTTGAGTTACTTGAACATCGTTTGGCCGATGTGATCCCAGTCTCTTAACTTCCAGCTTTTTCTCCAAAGACATTGAGGGAAATGGACAAGAAAGAAAATAATCCACCCGTCATAGCTTAACTTTTTCTCCCTCCTTCCCTACTCTGGCACAAATAGCGCACCGCTGTGTTAACTCGCTGCTATTGGTCAAAAGTCAGTGGCCTGTGGGCTGACTGAAGTTAGTCCAAATGATCACTAAATCACAGGGGCGTGACATGACACCTGTCAATCACTTACAAGAACAAAATGAATGAAAGCGGACGGTATCTGCTGGGGCTGTAAAAAATAAGCCCATTTAGAGATATTCTGTTTTTCTTTGGACTGATTGGTGCTGTTGCTACCATTGGTTTCACCTAAACTTAAAAAAAATCTGTTGTAAGTTATTTAAAAGATAATTTTCTCATCTTTTTTGTGTTAGCTTGGGAGGGCTTAGCCCTGTTAGCCCATTTATACCAGCCATCCCTGAATATAAGATATCTAAAGCGTGTATAACAAGAAAAGCGCTCAGAAAGAACAGTACTTCGCCAAGGCTGCTCAGTCGTTCTATGATTTTGTGGTCAGCAGCAGTGGATTTGTAGTAGAATCGCAATCATGTGACCATCAGCAGCCAGCTGATGTATTGTTCACTTGTTGTCATAGTTACAGTGACGCAGTGCCGCTATCTGACAATGATACAGAAATCTTTAACAAATCAGTGGATCCAGACTATTAGCTGCATCACTCCCAAAGTCTAATCACTTGGTCCTTGTGTCATTTCTGACCTTCCCTGAAAATTTCATCCAAATCCATTTGTCCATTTTTGAGTAATGTTGCTAACAGACAGACAGACAGACAGACAGACAGACAGACAGACAGACAGACAGACAGACAGACAAACCAACGGTGATTGTCACAAAACTCCACCATGTTCCTTGGCGGAGTAATAAATAGGCAACGCTGAGAACCTACTACCATTTAATTAGCTGAATCCAGAGCTAGAAAAAACTCCCTGCCTAAGCTGGCTAATGACATTTATTAGAGTACATACATTTACACCAGGGGTGTCAAACTCAGTTCCTGGAGGGCCACTATCCTGCATGTTTTAGATGTTTCCCTCTTCCAACACACCTGATTCAAATGATCAGCTTATCATCAAGCTCAGCAGAAGCCTGATAACGAGCCTGGTCATTTGAATCAGGTGTGTTGGAAGAGGGAAACATCTAAAACATGCAGGATAGTGGCCCTCCAGGAACGGAGTTTGACACCCCTGATTTACACAGACAAGGCAAAGTGATTACTATACCTCAGCCCTAAAACTGTTGATAAATCACATGACCTGATCACATGCATAAAACATCCATCCATCCTTTCTCTATACAACGCTTTATCCTCACTAGGGATACTAACCTATCCCAGCTGACTCGGGCGAAGGCAGGGGACACCCTGGACAGGTCGCCAGTCTGTCACAGGGCTACATATACAGACAAACAATCACACTCACATTCCCACCTACGGGCAATTTAGAATAATCAATTAACCTCAGCATATTTTTGGACTGTGGGAGGAAGCCGGAGTACCCGGAGAAAACCCACGCATGCACAGGGAGAACATGCAAACTCCATGCAGAAAGATCCCAGGCCCAGGCCAGGATTTGAACAGGGGATCTCCTTGCTGCAAGGCGAAAGTGCTACCCACTACTCCACTGTTCAGCCCACATGTATAAACCCCCATATTAAATCACATTATTTCCAAAGATCAAGAAGCCTGCTGCATCAGATGAAACAACAAAAGAAATCAGCCCTGTCTGTATTGTTAATCCTCTCCAGCTGCGGAATTTATTTTGGAACAGAAGTCTGTCCCACCTTTTAAATTTAATTAATAGATGATAGTGTGAGGATACAGGAGTTGTACCTGTCTACCTGTTAATTAATTCACCAGGGTGAGCTCCAGGAGATTGATTAATTCATGACAGGTAGCTGATCCCCTCGGCCCTGGGGCTCCCCTGTGACCCAGTCCTCCCATCCCCTACCTTTACATCATGGTATTGTTCCACACCTCCCCCCCCCCCCCCTCCCCCTTCTCTCCTCCCATTCTGTCTTTGCTCTCTCTCACTCCTTTTGGGACCTCTTGTGACACAAAAGAAAACTGGCTTATTAATTAAAACTTCTGAGACTTAATTGCTGTATTTTAGGTGTGCTTCTTCTGTACCCTCCCCTGGGACTTAAACTTCAAACTTATATTTGGAATGATGAAAATAAAAAGTGAGGAGAACAGAGGAAGAAAAAAACAGGTAGGGAAGAAGGTGAGGAGACAGAAAATCCTGCTGGATGACAGAGTTTTTCCAACTGTGCTGTAGTAGAAGCTCAGCCACAAGGAGAGAGACTGTATTGATCCCTTTCCCCTCTCCTCTAACAAGGGAAGATTTGAGCAGATTTCCCCTCGATGTCTGGAGGAATACATCCCTTTCATCCCCCTCACTTCTCCCGTTTATCTCTCCACTCTTCTGAAGAGTGCCTCCAATCCCTCCACCCCACCCCCAAAGCCTACAAAAAGAGGGAAACCCTGTTTGTGAAGGCTTCAGTAAGCCTCCCAGTGCGCGTGCACACACACACACACACACACACACACACACACACACACACACACACACACACACACACACACACACACACACACACCCCTCTTGCATGCCGACACAGTCTTGCTTGTCCGTCTATACATGTGAGTACAGGATGTCACCCTATAGCTCATTATCTACACCTTATATGTTGTTATAACCCAACCCCAGGCTGCAGTCAGACTGATTTAAAGCACAGCCGTGCCTTTCATTGAAATAACGCAGTCGGGTTTCCAAAAAACTCTGTTACTCCGACTGCTACTGCTGACCCTATGTCCTTGATTATATTTTACACAACATACCTTCGCCAAAATAACCTCACCTTCTATAAATTTCCTGTTTCCAAAGCCCCCCACCAAAAACAACACTGTCTGAAAACTTTTGAAAATGACTTTGTTTTTTTAAAAAAAAAAACAAACAAACAAACTCTTCTAACTTTTCACAGTGCCTTTACTTTCTAAAACATTCTCTAACTTTGAAAATATCATGACTGTCAAACTCAAAAATGAAAACATCTCAATTTTATTTAAAAAAAAAACTATACATACCTATCTTCCATCTATCCAATTCATGAAAAAGACCTAAAATTATGGTCCAACCATGTGCTAACAAGATCTTCAAAAAGACAGCATTGAATATGCCCTAATCCCAACATCATTTTAACCCTGGATGTCCTCATTATGAAAGAGCTCCATTCCTACATTCTACATTAGTTTTCCTAAATTTCCTTATGAGTCACCACATGTGAACTAAAAGCTTATTTTGAATCTTCTCCAAAAATTGCATGTTGATCAAATTGCTAATCAGGAATAAATCTGGATAGTTGGGAAGATACTTTAGGACATACACACGCACGCGCGCACGCACAGGGCTTGGCTGGAGTCTGGTAATACGCCTTTTCTGTTTGTCATCTACATTAATGTGCCTTGTGTACAATCAACCCCAGCCTGTTTCTGGAGGTTTTGACTAACTGGTCTCTACAGCTGTATATGTTGGTGAGGAAAGGCGTAGATGTTTGTGTGTGTGTGTGTGTGTGTGTGTGTGTGTGTGTGTGTGTGTGTGTGTGTGTCACTCAGAGAAAGAGGGGTGTTGCTGGGATGAAGCTCCTGTCATAAGGTCCAGCTTTGTGTCCCCGACTCCCACCTCCTTCCTCCCAGTCCCCCGGAGAGGCAGAGGAGTCATTAGCTCAGTCTTATGATGTCGTCACGGTGTGTTACCGACAAGTCGTGAGGCCCTCACGCCAATCCGTCCCTCTCCATGGCCCCCTCACCATTTTCCGCCCTCCCCTGCCACTCAGCGCCTCCTCTTCTGGCTTGCTGACCACCCCTCCCACCCTCCGCCTCACAAGCCCTCTCTCCCAAAACATCTCCTCATCCCTCAGTGGTCAGTGCAGGGAGAAGAGCTGCTGACGCAGGCCAGCAGAGGTAACAAGCTTACCTGAGGATAATCTGCTAAGAAAAATTTCAAGGGAAGAAATAAGAGAGTAAGAGAAGGTTGGAGACAGAGAGAGAGAGAGAGAGAGAGAGAGAGAGAGAGAGAGGGAGGCAGGAAGGGTGGATGGATGGAGAAAAACTTAGCGAAGTTTTTAGTCCCTGGCTTGCTGCGGCAAGCACTTCCTATTCTCCAAGTCAACTTCCCCTCTATGGTCAAGCACTTACTGCTCTCACAATGCCCTTGCTGAGGAGAGGGAGGAGGAGGGCAAGCAGGGGGAGGAGAGGGCATTAGGAAACATGGAGCAAAAATGCAGAATGTGGACTGACATCTAATCTCTCATCGAATAAACCAATAGCCTAAGATGAATTCATAATTATCTGGGGCTTTTAATGATAAAAACATGATTTCCACATGCAGAGACTTCTCTGTTAAACACCAGTATCCCGGCTCCTGATCACTATGTGCTCTTTGTGTAAGCACCAGTGAACACAAAGCTGCAATTTCAATAAAATTAATTTGATGTTGTTTCTTAAAATCACATTTATCCAAGTTTCTGATATCAGAATATGAAACAGGATTGTCATGTTCAAACCCACAAAAAGTTGCATTGGTTCCATTCTGAATATTATACTGTGTGAATATTTCACTATTCTATGTGAAGGTTCCACTGTTTCCTCAGATACTGACCTCATACCACTACAGTGTTCAAAGTCTCCTCAGATACCTTATTGCTGATCACTAAATTCAATATCTGCTTTAAATCTGTTTTTCTGGAATCCAATCATTTTATCTAAGGAAAATTTGTAACGCTATTTCATCCCAAACAATTACCTCCATCAGTGATAAGAGCTCAGAGGATGAGAAGGCTGAAAAGGCTCTATGTTTCTGTCATCGCTTTTGAATTGCTAGGTTTTATTTATAAAAATAATATAATACAAATATGGTTTAGACTAGCCTTTTGTGTTACAAAACACGTCGATCTGCAGTAATGTTTTCTAAAAAGTAGAATCAATTACATGTTTGGTTCACAGAATGAACGTTATAGTGAAACAGAATGTAGACAAATTTCCTTTCTCTTTTTTTTCTGTTGTATTACTCTATGTTGTCAATAAGAAATAAACTTGCTCAGCAACATCTTCTGCATCAGCGGTTGTAGCTTCCATTTTTGTCTTGATAAATGCTCACCCACAAACACTCATTTTCTTTCTAACAACTTGTAACCAAACATCTGGCTCTTTCTCTCACTCCTCTGCCATTCTTCAACGCCAAAGATATTCAAACTTTTGTTTTAGGTTCAATACTTGACTACACTTTTTGCATTACGTCCCTCCTCATTTGATAGAGCTAATCTGTTCTGCATGCTGGGTGTAATGTTAAAAATTCAGAATAATGAATGTGGACATTTGCATTAAGAGTTTTGTCCTCTGAAAGTCTGAGTTGAAAACCAAGCCAAAGCAGCGGAAAACCACTGTAAAAGTTGAGAGATTAAAAATGCAGACCAGTGAACCGTGTGTGTGTGTGTGTGTGTGTGTGTGTGTGTGTGTGTGTGTGTGTTTGTAGTACTGTTGGGTTCTCTCTTTTAATCAAGCCCTACTTTAATGAACTGTCTTTGTGCATCACTTTCATTAGCACATTTACTCAATCAATACGCACTGTGTATTCAAGCAATTCAATGAAAACTGTAATGTGATGGTTGGATTGGAGGGAAAAAGTGTTTGTGCGTGCATGTGTGTGTATTTGTGTGTTTTTTTGTTGTTTTTTTGCATAGGCATTGTTGTGTAGTGTGTGTTCCGTGGTGTACATTTGCACGTGCATATACACTGAAGCTAATTTTGCCAAACTTTAATGTAATGTGTGCGTGTGTGTGTGTGTGTATATAGAGAGATAAAAGTGTGCAATGAAGCTGTCCTAAACCTTGCAGATGGACTGAGATGGCCCCACAATTAACTTTGTCATTCTGGTTCAACCCGAGCCGTCACTAGTGATATCCGTCACTCAATCTCTATTCATCCTTACGTCTTTCCCATCATGCAGCAGTTTGTCCACGGAATGCACTGATTAGCCCTCTGACCATTTAATTAATTAGGCTCGGCACTTAATTATGACAAACTGCATTACTGCAGCGGCACGCCAGGGCTCAGGCAGGTTATGTTCGGTAACAATTTGATTTGAGTGAAAATGGGGAGCTCTGATGGAGGAGGGGGGTTTATTGAGCGGAAAGAGACATATGATGAGATTAACAATAATCAGAGCAGCGGGAATAGCCCATGACCAGCCGAGGCGGGGGGAGGGAGGGCAGGGAGGGTGAGTGAAGGGCTGAGTTGGATCAAATTAGGTTTTTCTCTTCTCATTAGGATCTGGAGAGCAAAGTGATACTGAGCGAGTGTGTGTGCCTGTGTGGTCTGTTGGGCAGGGATTTAATATGCTCTGTACGTCCGTATATTTTTCTTGAAGCTGAGATAATAATCTAATCTACATTTTTGTCTCTCCGCTCTTTGTTGATCAAAGAATAAAAGATTCATAGTTGGCTTTTCTTTTCAAGCTTGTAAAAGCTGGAAATTTGACCACTAAAGCAGTATTCACATGGGATTAGTGTGACCTTGGTACATCAAGTAATTTGCAATATTTGCAGAACAAAGTTCACAAACACTGAAGTCCTGTGTTGATGCAAATCTGTGAATTTGTGATTTGTTTTTTGTTTTGTTTTTTATTTACTGCAATTTCTTTTTTGGTTTTGTTAGTAATTGTAAATGAAAGTTTGAAACATTTTGGGTGCACATTTATAAATGAATTCATTCACAAAAAGAGCAAAGTTGCATCATTAATTTTTGTTTTATAACTGTGCAAAAATCATCTGCCTTTTAATGAGCTATTTCTAACAGAAGAATCCAATAAAAATGAAGGTGCAACATCTGCAGACACTTTCTGGTGTTCCCGTTTCTCCAGGTTCAGCACTAATAGCTTCTATTGGTTAAAGTGCTATGATTTGCATGGCAAATTTCAGAAATATCTAACTTAATATTGAAGAAATGTAGTCACTTTGCAGCTGCTAACAAAGCCACTCACTGCTCCATTTGAATGAACTGATTTTGTTGTTTAACAGCTGGAAGGAGTGGGCCTTCAGCAGCTGTCTGCCTTTTAGAACTACTATTTTTTGGTTGTGTAACTACATACAGTATATTCTGCAGCTCTCATCAATCTCACTGAAAGCAGCCATAATAATAATAATAATAATAATAATAATAATAATAATAATTATTATTATTATTATTATAAGGTAAAAGTAATGACAATAGATGTGAATATTTTTATATAAATATTCAAGCTTTAAAATTGTGCTGAAATGGCAATAAGTCTAATGCACCTGAAATTCCAACATTTTTTTAAAATGCAACCTCAATTAAACTTGATATACTGAAGAAAAATATACCCAAATCTTTGCTGTGTAAAAGACTGTTATGAATGACAGCTATTTTATTCTTACTTTGTCAACTCAAGAACCTATATCATGCATCCTTGTAATGTTTCACAGCTTGGTTTATCGGTTGTGGTAGACCGGACACTCTGCCTGACTGCAGTTCCAGTAACTGACAACCAGCATATCATAGGATCAGAAATATACTCCTTTTCTACACTGCTATGATTTGCTCTCATGCTTTTCATACCCATATTTCCCTGACAAAAAAAGTCCTGTTGAAAAGCTTTTCAAAGCTGTTTGAGGAGGGTATTAAAGGGATGAACTCTCATTCGGATACACTGTACACTGTTACATCAGTCCTCTGTACTGTGTACCCTGCAGCCGTACCACAATATGATAATGCCCATGTGAATAGCATGGGGAGTGGGTATGGTAAAATGATGAATTATGATAAATAGGGCCATAGCATAGGCATGAAGGAGGGGAAATCACCAGTGTAATGTACCATGGTGTGTGTGTGTGTGTGTGTGTGTGTGTGTGTGTGTGTGTGTGTGTGTGTGTGTGTGTGTGTGTGTGTGTGTGTGTGTGTGTGTGTGTGTGTCCTAGTGAACCAAGCCTCCTGACATCACAGACCAGGAGCGTTGACAAAAAGAAACAGATTGGATATAGAGTGAGGGGTGTGCCTGGAGGGAGGTGAGGTGGAGAGAACGAGGGAGGGATGGAGAGAGGAGGGGGATGAAAAGGCCGTCTTCCAGACACATATATTAACCCCTGACTCCCCCCGACACCGGGAGTCTGATCCCTTCAGCTCGCTCGTCGCAGATTTAACATAGCAGGACCTCCTAACAGGGGAGCAATATTAGCTTGATGCTGCCAAAGAGCGATAACATCCACACAACATTACTCCAACACTGACACAACGTCAACCTCAAATGGAAGTGACTTTACTTGTCCTGTCAGCTAGCGCTACACTGATATTTTCTGGTTTGGTTTTGTTTTGCATTTTTGTGAGCTCAGGATGAAAAAAAACAAATCCAAACGTGCTTTATTTTAAACAACAAAAACAAAAACCCAGCTCACTCAGAGGCTGTGTTGTAACTAAAACCTGCTCAGTGTTCAGACACAGCTTCGAAGAATAGAGATATTAAACACACTCTCTGGGAGTCGCTATGGCAATCAGCAACAAATCGATCAATCCCATTGGACACACTGATGCTTGAGCTAACGCTTCATGTCCCCATTGACCAGCTCATGTCACACAACACTCATAGTGTGAAGGAGGACACAAGTTGGTAATAAAACCATGTCATTTTTGTGAATTCCAATCAACATTTGCTGCAGTTAAAGAAATATGAGAAAAATACCCAAATACACACAGACTATAGACAAGATGATGGTGCATTAAGATCCATAGTAAAGGTGGAGTATGTGATTCTAATCCAACACACTTGCTTCCAAGCGGCCTGTGTGCAAACCTTTCTATCAGAAATGATGTCCCTTTACAATTCAAGTGCATTGTGAAAGGCAATTTAATAGCCACAAAGTCTGTATATAGATGGAGGAGAGGAGAGTAAGAGGCATAAGACTGAGACAACACTTTCACCTGAGAGACTAGTGTTCATGTTCTGTGTCATCTTAGGTTTAAACGACAAAAGTTTTCGGAGGAAGCACAAAGGTTTTGTTGCATTGCGGCCTCCTGTTTACACAGAAACACTATTCTAAATGACCTATAACAGAAACATTTGAATACAGCCTCCAGAGTGGAATTTTTTTGATCTAATACTTGAACAAGTATTAGATCAGTAATTCTTTTTGCTGACAAGTTAGTAAGGTTGAGTTTTGTTTGTTTTTTTACCTTACTGACATGTTTCGACTACATCTGCAGTCTTCTTCAGAGTGTCATCTGGCGTGTCCTTTTTGTCAGGTGACCAGTCTGGAGTCTGTCAGACCGGCCATACCCCCCACTGTCCGATGGTCTCTGGAGGAGGGAGTCCGAGATGTGTAAGCCTGCTCGTCCCGGTTCATGGAATTATCGGCCTGATTCCTAATCCAAATGGCCTCTTTCCACCTCGTGTGCTTATTGGTCTCCAGTGTAACAATTTTGCCCTTATCCCAGTCCATAATTTGGTTGTTTCTCTTGCAGTGGTCTGTGATGGCGGCTTTTTTGTTTTCTTGATCGGCTAGGACATGTGATTACATGTCAGATGACTCTCTGTGGAAGACTGCAGATGTAGTCAAAACATGTCAGCAAAGTAAAAATGAGTGACCCTTACTAACTTTGTTGGCAAAAAAAGAATTGCTAATTTAATTTAAGAAAATGACAAAATGAACATCATCAATCTACTGTATGAACGAGTAGCTGGAGTTTTCAGTGAGAACTCTGATGTCATGCTTCACTGTGTGCATTACACTTTTATTGTAGTTGCCAAGGGTGAACAGAATGACAACAGCAACCATGATGGACTACCAGCACTACTGCAATCAGCGAAGACGCATTCATTACATCAGAAAATCAGCCCACCTCTATATCGACAGCTGTACTTCTTCTGGTCTGTGAAGAACTAGTGCTCATGTGGGGTGTGCCTCTACAAAGTTACATCACCGACTAGCAGCCCTGCATGTGTAACCATGCACAGTCACACTGTAACTGGCTGATTCAAAACCCCTCGACTCTACGTTGTGCAATATTTTGTTTAAAGAAGTTGGAAGGCTGAGACGTCTTCCTTGCCGCTTATTCTGACAAATGTAAGAAAACCTCTGGTCAGCGGTCTCAGGCGTCTCGTACACAGCACACTCATGCACGCCTCTCAGGAACTGACAGTAAATTTACACAACTAGAAAAGCGCTCGGAGAGTGCAGACCTCCGCCAGGCCATCGCTCAATTGTACAGATGACCAATCGGAGTTTGTTTGTCTATCTGTTTGTCTGTTAACAGCATAACCCAAAAAGTAATGGACAGATTTAATTTAAACAGTTTGTGCACAAAGCATAACATGCATGTACAGTGTAACAGCACAGTGTTTTGACGCACGCACATAACGGTAGCGTTGCGCGCGTGTGTGACGGTACCGTATGCGTCGCCGCCGCTTCGTTCCGTCGGTCTCGACTCGCTCGGGCAGGCCGAACTGGCCGCGCGGAATTCGGCCGTCGCCTGGGATCGATCCGGCGACCTCTGTCTGTACAATTGAGAGATGGCCGGGCAGCCATCCCTCGCAATTGTCCTTCGACCTTCAAAAAAATCCTGGATCCAGACGGTGATCTGGATCACCTCCAAAATCTAATCGATTGTTACTTTTGCTCTTCCGGACATCCTGTAAAAATTTGGTGAAAATCCGTCCATGACTTTTTGAGTTATGCTGTTAACAGACAAACAGACACACACACACACACACACACACACACACACACACACACACACACACACACACACGGACGGACAGACAGACAGACAGACAAACAAACTCTGGTGATTACATAACCTCCTGGCGGAGGTAATTATAGAATATTACAACAAGGTAATAACACAGAATATGCACCTGATAAAATAAGAAAACCTCTGGTCAGTGGGCTCAGGCGTCTCGTGCACAGCACACTAAAAAAAAGCCACAGCATGTTCTTTATTCTAATGCTCGCTACATAGCTAGCTCATGGAGTGTCTCAAACCCCCTAATTACATATTTAAACAAATAAAAATGATAAATATATGTCAGCACACTCCAATAGACATCTGGATGACATAATGTACACATACTCATAAAATATTAGGGCTGGCCCGAATAGTGGTTTCTGGCCTCCGAATATTCGGGCCCTATTAAAGACGAATATCCGAATATTCGTTCCGCCCCGAAAACGTCGGGGGTCGGGGAGGGGGGGTGGGGGGGTGCGGGGCGGCGGGGCGGAGGTGCAGAAGTGGCGGCTTGTGACACAGATGGCCCGAAAATTATCTTGTCTTGTGTTTATGCAAGGAAGTGAAGTACGACGTCAGAGTCGGCAGCCACCCGGCCATTCGGGTGCTGTTTACAAACATGAATGGAGCAGCCGAAATGAGCCGAAGAACACGGCGGGATGAGCCGAAGTAGGCCGAAGGCGCAGGGAAGAGACAAGCTCCGAATATTTTCTCTGGGGGGAGGAGGGAGTGATCACATAGACATATGTGTATATGTTTATGTGATCACATGATGAGATGAGCCGATAAGTGCCGATGTGGGCCGAAGGCAGAGGGAAGACAGTAATACGGCATATTCTTTCTGCCCGGTAACGTCCAACGGGGGGGGGGGATATTGGATACCAAATTAATATCCGGATAGTGCCGTAGCAAACAAATATCCGGATATTCGGGCACAGCCCTATAATATATACAAAAGAACAACAAGATAGTAACCATTTATGAGCACGTGCTGTGCTCTCTGACCTACCTCGTGCACGCCTCTTAGGAACTAACAATATGCCACCAACACCAGTTGCACACTACAGCTCTAGAGAGGGCGCTATTGAGCCAACAACAATAAATAAAATTAAGTTACAGCAAGTGGAATTATTTACCACATATACACTGTTACACATGCATACTACAGCGGTTTCAGTCCTTTCATCGTTCCAATGTAAACATAGATTTTTTTTCACTCCATTCTTGTGTAAACTCAAGAAGGCAAAGGAAATACTTTTGTGTTTTTGGGGGAAACACTGTCGAGTAAACGAGGCTTTTGACTGTAGTCTTGTTTTCGCTCACTCCTTAGTTAGGTTTAAGAACCAATAGTGCATGCTTAGATTTAGGAAAATCTGTGGTCTGGGCTGAAATGTGACCTTTCACAACATGTTTAAAGCCTCCGCTCCATTTTCTGGGTTACCGGGGCAGCAGGTCTTATTCCATTAAATATATGATTACTTGTCTAAGGCAGCATCAGTAAAGCAATTAAATGCAAGCTAATTGATTTTTTTAATGAAAAAATTACTTGTGACTAGGCAAAAAAGTTTTCCTCAAAACAAAATTGAGAATGCAGTTTAGCTGTATAGGAGCATCTTTATTAGAAGACGAACCTGCTCCATGGTACAAGAAAAGCAACAAATTCTAAAAACTAAAAAGTTGTCGTTTGAATTGTTGGGCATTTCTTTCTTAAAATGTTGAGATTGATATTTTTAAATACATTCCCAATCAATCTCCAGTTAATCATTTATTTCAGCTCTCCTGCACTTAAAGAATTTAGCTTAAAGATTGAATCAACAAAATAAGAGTGCACAACAATAATAAAAACAAACAAAAATAACAACTTGTTTCTGAAACACAAGCTTGACTGAAATTCACCAAAGTGCAAAATTAAAGAAACATGATTTCGGAAAGTGAATCAAAATGTATATTATTGTTTTTACACTTAAACTCTTTTCCTACTTTGGACATCAGACAAATGGATTTAAAAGTGGATGCAAATATCTTTTCTCTGTTTGTCTTTGTCTTTGTCTCACTAGCATACATACACATACAGTAGTGTAAATATATACTCATTTGCAGCTCTGAACATGCGACAGACATCGCAACTGTCACTCATACATACCGCTGTGATGACAGCTAATACAGTATTCGTACAGTGAGCTGATATATTCGGAGCAGGTGTAATTTGTGTGGCTCCATGCGGGGAGCCCCTCACAACCCCTCTCACAGTGTGGTTTGGTTCCCTCCCTCAGGAGCAGAGTTCAGACACATAATCCACCCTGCTAATTGGCCCCCGATGCAACTGCAGTGACTCAGGTACACAGAAATACATAGTCACACGCAGCGCACACACACACGCACGCACGCACGCACGCACGCACGCACGCACACACAGAACACAGAGAAGCTGAAACTAACAGCAGATAGAAAAGGAAGAAGTGTAGGCAGCAATATGAAATATTACTAAAACCATAGCAGAATGCGTGTGTCTTTTCTAGATATCCAAACATCACAGTAAGAGTCTTTTGGCACTGACAGAATAAAAATGCTTTTTTTAAAAAGAAAAAACGACTAACTTTTCATTGTATTGATTTCCCTTTGGAAACTGAAGTATCATATCAGCAGTATTTTAAAAAATGTTGTCTATTTACACCCAGCTTAAACCAGTCGAGTGCACAGTGAACAGCTGGTAAATGTAACACACCAGTCCTGCAATTAATCCTGCTTCATGATAGTTATGCTGTTCAGTCTCTGTTATAAGTGCTGGGTCAACTGTGTGGTCAGACTGGAGACTGAATCATCCACTTTTGTTTGTTCCTCCATCCATTTTTATCATGGCACCTCTGCTTTACACAGAACAGGAAACAACACCTGTCTAAGGTCTTCTGCACACTAATATGGATATGCTTTCAGACATGTCTTCCATTTCTGTTTCACATGAAATCATTTTACAAACTCTCTCTGTACAAACACAAATGCCAAAAAACCCAACAAACTCAAGCAAGCGTGCTGCGCCAGCCTGCATCAACAATATATATCAAATAACAGAGAAAATGATGTCATGTCATCGTTTCTGTGGATGCTGCAGACTAAGTTATATTGCACCGACGCAGAGGCTTCAGCAAGCTGGTGAAGTGGTACGGCAATGCCAAGTTGAGTTGTAAATCTGTAACGGTGGGCTAAGAAAATGTAAAGAAACTGCTATATACGGTATGTTCCAATATGACTGTTGTTGATTTAGAAACATGCTTTTTACACAAAGCAACAATGAGCATGTGTGCTTTGAGCTTATACAGTCTGTGGCTTAGAGGTGACACATCATTGTTTTCTAATCATTCCATGTGGAGGTTTTTTTATTTAATCTTCACTTTAGAAAAGGTTTAATGCCAATAATTGTGGGTGAGAGACCTAAATGTAGAGGAAAATGTTAATTTTGCCAAATATCTATCAATATATGTACAAGACATAAGATAGTTTCAACAACATTGAGGGAGGATTTACTGGAGGACTTTTTGTGTATATCAGCTCAACCACCATTCATTCAAAGCATCCTAGAGACTAAAAATTAGTTTACTGTCAAAGTTACAAAACTTCACTTCACAAAACTGTTGCTTCATGTTCTTCAGTTTCCCACAAATGAAGCATGTTTCAGTGTCATATGACATGTATCACATGTAAGCACTGTCCTAGTTTATTGGTTTCATTACAACCGGTTTACTTTGAGTAACATTTTCAGAATTTCTAGGATGTAAACCATGAGCAGGTGTTTCATTTTGTAGTTTAAGTTTTGAGTGGTGAAGCCACAATTCCCTACATTGTGGAAAACAAAGTTCCCCATACGAACTAAATCACAAAACTGTGATCATGCAATCATCTTTCACTTACACGCTGCACTGGAAGGAATCGGATTAGCCCATAAATCATAATGTTCGTCTATGGTGTGCTGTAAATTTAGCCACAATATCTTAAGTGTCTGCTTCAATATTTCGGGCCACGTTGTTCCACATCTTGTCACCTCCTGTCCCCCTCCCCCTCCTCCCCCAGTGGGGGTCAGTTTGCTGAGGGCAGCAGTTTCAGGACGTCCTGTGAGCGCATGGGTAAACCCAGCTCTATATATATGCAAATCCCATTCATTCCCCTTCCAGAGCATAATTGACAATCTATGAGAGGTATTGATCGACATGAAGATGTCTCTATGCACATTTGACTGTGTGGACAAGTGTGTGTTTATTTGTTTAAGTGTGTGTTCAGAGGAACTCTGGATTAGATTAAAGATGAGGGACAGAGACCCTGAGGTCAGTGAATATCTACCTGTATCTGTGTGTTGGGCTCAGGTGAGGGTTAATACACTGCCTGGCCAAAAAAAATGTCACCACTTGGATTTAACTAAACAAATAGGCAAGAGCCTTCCACTGGATAAATACTGCAGTGGTGAATATGTTTCAGCTGCAACAGTTTATTTAACCCTCGCTGATGCAGTGAGGAGCTTCTCATTTCTTAAACAAGACATATCCTGTGGTCATGGAAAGGATGCTAATCAGAAGGGTCAAATTATTGGCCTGCATCAAGCAGAGAAAACAACTAAGGAGATTTCTGAAACTACTAAAATGAGGTTAAGAACCATCCAACATATTAAAACATGAAGGATAGTGGTGAACGAACAAATGTGGTCAAAACAAACTCTTAGGTGATCGTAGGAAATCAATAGTAGAACTTGCGGCCATGTTAATAATGAAAGTAAGAGCATTTATACACACATACACACACACACACACACACACACACACACACACACACACACACACACACACACACACACACACACACACACACACACCACCACACACACACACACACACACACACACAATGCAAAGGGAACTCAAAGGATTGGACTAAACATCTGTGGAGCTCTAAGAAAACCACTGATGAGTGAGGCTAATCGGAAAAAAAGGCTGCAGTTTGCTAGGTATCATAAAGCTGAGACTCTGGAGCAATGGATGAAGTTTATGTGATCTGATGAGTCCAGATTTACTCTGTGCCAAAGGGATGGGTGCATCAGGGTAAGAAGAGAGGCGCATGAAGTGATGCCCTCATCATGGCTCGTGCCTACAAGCCTGTGGGGTTAGGGTTATGATCTGGGGTTGGTCAGGTTCACCAACCTTATGTTCCCAAAGAATGAAGTCAGCTGATACCTGAAGATACTGAATGACCAGGTCTTTCCATCAATGGAGTTTTTCTTCCCTGATGACGTGCATGTTCCAAGATGACGATGCCAGGATTCATAAGGGTTAACATTGTGAATGAGTGGTTCAGGGAGCATGAGACATCATTTTCACACATGGATTGACCTCCACAGAGTCCAGACCTCATCTTTGGGATGTTCTGGAGAAGATTTTGCTCAGCGGTCCGACTTTCCCATCATCAATATAAGATCTTAGTAGAAAATTAATACAACTCTGGACACAAATAAATGCTGTGACATTGTAGAAGCTTATTGAAATAAATGTGAAATGTTTGTTGTTCCAGAGCTAAAGCGGTCCAATGATATCAGAGTGTGCGCCTTTTTTTTTTTTTTGGACAGGCAGTGAATTTTGCTGATAATAAATAGAATTTGCAGTGTGAACGCCCGTTGCTTCACTGTGATCTTGCTTGAACTAAAACACCCTGTTGGCTGCCTTTAAACAGAAATGTTTGGAAAGTTCCACAGAGGAAGAGAAACAAGACAGAAACTAGAAGAGTGCATCAACATGCAGAGCCTCAGCAACGCAACTTCCTTAAACTCCCCAAATTTATTCAAGTACTGTTTGTTCCAGAAATGGTACTTTCCGTTTTTGAAACTTTCAACTTTTACACTTTAAAACTCATCTGATAAAACAGTGACTTGCAATTTTGTGGGTTTAAAATTTGCATTCAAGATGATCTAAATGTAACTGTTGATATTCTGAATTCCTTTCCTTCTTTATTCCTTACTCCTTCCTTCTGCCACTTATTTTCCCTTTCTCATCTTCCCTTCTTATCTGCTTCTGTTTTCATCCTTTCTCATGTATCCAATTTTTCCAATTATTTTTTGTCAACTCTCTTCTTTAAAGTCCACATATCTTGATTCTCTCCTTCTTCTGTCTTCTCTTCTTACCCATTTGATCCCTCTTTTATTTCTTGCACACCTTTCCTAATGTGTCATTTTTAGCTTCTGTTTCTCATGTCATTATTCCTTTCATGTTTTCTTATTCTTTTCCTTCACTTCTTATTCTCATTTCTTTTGTCCTCTCTATTTGTTGCTTCTTTTTGTTTTCTTTTATCCTTCCTCCATTCTATCCTCTCTTATTAGGTGATCTGAAGGCATGAAAAAGATCAAAAAACAGGCATGCACATGTTTAGCTCTACTTAAAACCCAACAAACAACAAGGACAGGTTTTTTCTACGTATATAAATAAAATATTCAATGTTTGCATGTTACCATCAACTGCTCCTCTAATCCAAACTGCATGTCACTTGGTAGCACTGAATTAATTTAAACTTCCTTGTTCTTCTTGTTAAAATAACAGCCCTATGGAACAATGCCTGTACAGTAAGCTGTGCAATATGCCAGTGGTGAGTGTGTTTGCACATCTGTGCATTTACCGCTCATCTTGTGAACCTGCCTCCTCAGCAAGAGAGCTTTCTCAGTTAGAACTAGAAAGTAGATATACATGAACACAAACAAAACTGTGTGCTTTTTTGTGTGTGTGCTCCCATGTGTGTGATCACATGAAGAAGAGCAGGCGATGAGTATTTACCAGCTGACCAGTGTCTCACTGACAGATTGAGATTGGGAATCTTTCGGCACACGCAGGATTTATGGCCGCTTTGACGCCGCTTTCCTCCTAAATTACAGCCTGGCTGGGAACAATGAGATGGCCTGGGAATCAGGTCCGATGCTCTGAGCCTCCCCTGGGGTTAACAGTCCCTGACTCAACCCTTAGCACTCCATTTTACACCCCCAACCAACAGCTCATCCTCTTTTCGGCTCAGAGAAGAGAAGGAAGGGGGAGAAAACAGTCCAGTCGAAGAAAATCGCTTTTTTTCTTCTTTCAAATTACAAATTTCCTCTACTCACACAAAGATATAAATCAGTTTGTATTTATTTATAAAGAATGCCAATTACTTGATTTTATATGGGATTCTAACTATGACCAGCAGTTCCATGTTTCTGTGATTATTCTCATGATTTCTCCAGGTTTCCATCCTCCTGCTGTCCTTACTCTGTTGAGGTCTGTTAATGTTCTCTCCCCTGCTGGGCTAGAGATGGGCCACCTACATTGATTTCACACCCAAAGCTCAGATAAAGAGGAGAAAATCAGCTGGTCCACTGTCATGTGTGATTGTGCTTAATGTCTGTGAACACAAACTGCATTGAGGTAGAGGAGAAGGATTCAGCAGCACGATGAAAAGTATGAAAAAGAGTGCACTTAAATTATGCACTCTTATGTAAATGGTTTGCATATGGAGTAGAGACATGCAGTAATTCACTGTTCAAAGGTTAAACTGCTATGGCCAAATATATGATTTCATTTGCTTAAGTGGTATTAGCATGTATATCTAGTTATATGTGTCTACAAGAGTAGACAGAATGTGTTTCTGGTGACCTATTTGATAACGAATCGAGATGAATTTAATTTACATTTTAATAGCAGTCATGTACAACAAAGGTGGAGGTCTTTATGGGTCCTCTTGGTATGATGCAGATCAGATATAGTTGGTAAGGTGGGTAGTGTCAAAATTATATTCAAACTAATTTAGTTCACAGAGCTGTCACCATAGGTTTGTGCAGTAATGTCTGATACCTGAATGGATTAGAGAGGACTTTCTATAATGATAAAGTGCAGGACACATGTTACACATGGCTACTTTTTCTCACCATGGCTGCCCACTGGTGGACCTTATCCACAGTATGTGTGCCTAGGTATTATTTAAAGACATTTGCATGCCATTGTTTTATTTTTGGTAAAACAAAACATGCAGAATTGTCTTTCTTTTCTGTTTCAAACCCGACTTCAGACATGAAGTTGGATCAGTCTATCACTCTGGTGGACACAGGGCAGAGTACAATAAAAAGCTGTGATCTAGGACATATCAAAACAGTTAATGATACCAAAACCACGTATACTTGCAGAAGGGAATTCTACCACGCTCTTTCACAGATTGGATGCTCTGTCCTCGAGTTCATCTAGTCACTTTTTTAAAATGACTTTTAGCCTGCTGTGTTTTGATAAGGGAGTGGAGGGAGAATTTAAATCATTAAGAAAAACAAAAGGTTTATAAAAAGAAGCGATTCAGTCAAACACAGCAAGGAGAATGTGGAGAAGGGAGAGAGGTCAGTGGTGGAGGTGTGATCAGAGGAAGGGGCTGTGTTTTGTGTGTGTGTTTGGTGTGTGTGCTAGGTGGGGGGGGCAGGTTGTTTATGGTGATCTTGTCACGTTTCGTCTCTCTGGGACAATCAGGAGATTAAGTGTTGAGGAGTGGCTAGGGAGCGGCTGCAGTCACATGCCATTACTCACTCCCTGCATCACAATTAGTGCAAATGGCGCATTACAGGAAAATTATCATCAATATGATATTAAGAGACACTATCTGAACCAATCAGGGGGAAAGTGCTTATCCACTAGTAACCAATGATGACTCCAAGGCACCAGCACACGGAGGTGACACTGACATGGTCTTTGATCATACAGACAGATGGACACAGATTGAAAAGAAGCAACTCAGAGGAAACATGTCCATGCAAAGACTGTGTGATCTCCAAAAGCAGGAGGGTTTAAATTCAGCAACTTGGTTTGGACCTTGTTACAGCCGTCATTGCTGTAAATGTGTAGGTGGGCTGTGTGTTTTTTTTTCTCTTTTTCAGGTTACGACTTGACAAGCAGTGTGAGTGGCCAGGTGCTCCTGTGACCACTCTGTAATTAACATGGAGTCTTAAAAGTCAGTCCACCGTTATCATCGTTGCCAGTGGGCCAAGTCAACAGCTAGTATACTGTGTGGTGTTGGTGTCTTTGTGTTTTGTCTTGGCCAGGTGTGTGGTGTTTTGCAAAACTACCGATGAGCTGGAATAGACTCCAGCCCCCGTGACCCTAATGAGGAAGAAATGGTGTATAGATAATGAGATGGAAATGGATGGATGGATGGATGGATGGATTATGGAAGGATGGATGGATGAAGGATGGAAGGATGGATGGAAGGATGGATGGAGGATGGATGGATGGAAGGAATGGATGGATGGAAGGATGGATGGAAGGATGGATGGAGAAGAGAAGGATGGATGGAATGGAGAAAGGATGGAATGGATGGAAGATGGGATGGAAGGATGGATGAGATGGAGGAAGGATGGATGGAATGGGATGGATGGATGGATGGGGATGGATGGATGGAAGGATGGAAATGGATGGGATGGAAGGATGGAAGGATGATGGATGGAAGGATGGATGGATGGAATGGATGGATGGATGGATGGAGAGAAGGATGGAAGGATGGAAGGATGGAAAGGATGGATGGATGGATGGAAGGATGGATGGAAGGATGGATGGAGGATGGATGGATGGATGGATGGATGGATGGATGGATGGAAGGATGGATGGAAACTGATCTTCAGTTTGATTAGTGACTATGAAGCATTTTGTAGTCGTCGTGGTGAGTATCGGTGTCTGTTTTCCTGTTTAGCCTTCGCCTCATTCACAGCTTCCTCAGACAGACAGGTGAGTTTGAGTGAGTTGCTTCATCTCCTCCATCACAACTCTTTTGTTTTTTTTACCTTTATTATTTTCAGGGTTAATCTTGGGCAGGGTCCAGTCCCTGGGTGGGTTAGGTGGTCAGGACCTGGACTGCTGAGTTCAGCATTTCAAGTTGCCCTAAGCCCTGCACGCTCCAGAAGAGTCAGGCAGGTTTGTAGAGTGTTGGTGTTGTTAGGCTCTTTGTTGGTTGCTGTTTTTCTTCCTCATTAAAATACACTAAGTCATGCTGGCTGATGGTGGCAATGACTGGAAAATACCTGAAACAGGGCAACTCTTTTCAGGTTTTGTGATGAGATGTGCAAAACCTCAACAGAGTCCAATTGAATCAACAGCAGAGTTATGGCCATTTAAACCTGATTTTTTGGCTACCTGTGAGCAACACAGAAAGCGGTGAAGGAAATAATGACATAAGATCATCTTGATGAGATGACATAGTGATGAATGTTGCAAAAACGTACCTCATTACGCACTAAACAGACACAACGTTTATTAGAGTTTGCATTTCTGGTAACAATGAATACTAGAAAGCACTCAGAGAGCGTAGTACTCTACAATGCTTGTTCCCTTCCTCTTAATGGCATTGTCAGAAATGCAGCATTTGTTTATTAGTTTATTGATTATCAGATATTATGGCAACATAGAATGTGACACTTGAATATTAGATATGTTATCCATGTATAACGTTATATACGGCTACTGAATTGTTGTGATATAAATATGTAGCGGGCAGTGGGAATTGATGGGACTCGGAAACACCACCAACAGTTAATCAGTTGTTCCTTGTATGATTCTGACAGAAAGGTCTTCGATAAGTCGCAGTGTGAATTTGGTAGTAGATCACAATCATATGATCGTCAGCAAGCAGCTGACGAGTGTTCTCTTGTTGTCATAGGATACAGTAAGCCGTGCCGCTATCCCGCAATGATACAGAAAATCTTTAACAAATCTTAGATCCAGACTATAGCTGCATCACTGGCCAAAATCTAATCATTGGTACCTGTGTCATTTCTGACCTTCCTTGAAATTTTCATGCAAATCCCGTTAGTCTGTTTTGAAGTAAAGTTGTAACAGACAGACAGACAGACAAGACGACAGACGACCAATGCCGTTCAACACATACTCCGTTGCAATGACTTGGTGAATAAACTAGTAATATTCATCTTACTTAGTTCTCCTTTTGGTTTCCCAAACCATCCTGTGGAGATACTGATGTTTTAACTACCTAATGCACCAGGATAATATTTTACTGGCTAACTGCTAACTTAGTCTCTGTGCTGTTTTATTGCTGGGCTGCTGTGCAGTTGGTGTATCAGAATTTATTGTTGAAAGTGGATGGCACTAATATAAGCTTTAAGAATGAATAAAATATTAAAGCTACAGACTGTAGACCAGAAAAACAGGCCTGTAAAGACACAAGAATACTTCACAGAGCTGAGGGGAAGTGAAGTGTTGAGTGATTATTCTCTGCAGGTGTGTCACTGCACAAAACCATCTGTCATTTTACATATAATTATATGAGGAATATTTATTAGAATTTAGGAGGAGAATCTATATTATATTAAGATATTTTAAGGTATTGTAGCAGTAGCTCCCCTGATTGGACTTTATCAGCACATGAAGTGGCCCATTGTCAGTACCACAGTATTCTCATACAATTAGACCTTCTCTGCCTTCTAGTAACCTCTGTTGCACATTAATCACCCATTCTGATCACTGACAGGCAGAAAGTGACCCTGATATGTTGCTAACTTCTTGCGATCCATAGATATGTCCCAAAGAGGGACTTGAACTTAATTTTCCCTGGGTGAAGATCTGCTGCATCCCCTTCTTCCCTCCATTTCTTCCTGCAATTAAATGAGGTTGATACCAGAGCACCGTTAAATGGGGAGACTACTGACTTTATTAGAAGATGGACGAGGTTGCTACCTGTCCATTTGGGAATGATGTGCACTGAGAATGCCTATTGAAATGCATGATGCCATCCAAATTGGGTTTTTCTCCTTAAGTTAAAAATTAACAAAAAAAATCTTCAACATGTGTGCTTTTCTCATTTCATTTTAGTTTAATTTGCACAATGCATTGACTAGTTACTGAAATTAATGCGAAATAGATCATGTTTACACAAAATTTATAGTGTATCACAGTAAAAGGTACTAAATATGAAAACACAAATGCTAGATGAATCATACAAACGCTTCCCATCCAAAATTTTAAAGTGGTGGAAAACATATTATGAAAAGTCACTGACAATTAAAACAGATATGCTTTTGTTCCTCTTATGGTTGAAAGGCTGTTGTGAAGTTGTGTATGTATCACTAATAAATCAATCAGGTTGTGTGTAACAGGGCTCCCATTAAACAGCAGCATGAGCTAGATTTCCTAGACAGACTTGTGTTGAACTCCTCCATGTGACGTTTCCGTTTCCCTTCAGTGCAGGACATCATCTACAGTTTCTGATGAAATAGTGCTGCAACCAGAAAATATCTTAGTCAAAATTAAACTCAGCATTTCCTTTTAAATCTTGAAAAACAACAAAAAAACACAGCATGTGTGAAAGAAGATGGTAAAACCCAAACCCTGGGGAAAATCTACCCCTCTCGTCTGTCCTGCAGGTGGCAAAAGTAATGTCATATTTGTTTGTATGATGAAATGTACAGCAACTCCTCATGTCAGTCAGGGTAAAAATAAAACCTGTGGCAGGGCCGGTTTGTCATCTGATGGGTGGATAAATGATGGTGGAATTTACAGGAGTCCAATTTAGACACACAAGGAAGGTGCAAATTAAACATGAGTGCAGAATATGTCACTGCTTTCTGTTTCCAGATAAGATGGGGCAGAATAAAATGCTTGCTTTGCTTTTTTAGGTGAATCACCTACGTTCACCTCACAGTGAAAGAGAGACGAGTGCAAATCCTACAGTTCTAACATCAGCTGTAATTCTCCATTCCTGTGCTTATTCTCCTCACTTCTTCTCCCTCTACTCCAGCCCTCTCTCCTTCATTACTTCTCCGTATGTAGATAGCCACACATTATTATTTCCCTGCCTTATTTTGCTGACACAACGCTAGCCAAATGAAGTGAGATATGCAGCGGGGCTTATTGGTGGAGATGGCCTATCCCTTCTGGCCAAAACCATTAACAAAATGGACCACACTTTGTCTCCTGGTAGTTTTCAAATTGTTGTGTGTTGAGGGGATAGAGGCTATTTTTAGAGTTTAATCACTTGTGGAAAATAACAAACAACAAATCAACAACATTTTCAGCTGTCCAGAGATTTCTGCTAAGGTAGGGTATGAAAATAAATACAAGTGGACACCGAAAACTGGATCCGAAATCAAGCCATAATGAGCAGTGTAATATGCATATGCTTTAATAATATCCACATTAAGCAAAAGTCTATATAATTGTACCACAGGTAACGGACACAGTTATTTGTGGTGCAAATACTAAGAAAGCAATTAAAATATTTTCAATAAAAATCTTGACTTGAAATTTACAGGAATCCACAAAAGGAGTAGCATCCTAAGACAGCCTTGTATCCCGTTCAACTAAACTACATGCTCAGTTACGTTTTAAGAGAAGGGTATTTTCTGCCAGATGTTTGTGTATTGCAGGTACAGTGCTGTGAAAAAGCATTTGCAGAAATCTACTATTTTTGCACATTTGTCACATGTAAATGTTTCAGAGTATCAAACTCATTTTAATGTAAGATAAAGATAACCCAAGAAAACACAGCTTTTCGAAGATGATTTCATTTTCTTTTGGAATATTTTATTTTTCGATGATTTCATTTTTCAAAGGAAAAATGATATCCAGCCCATCTTGCTGGTGAAAAAGTTAATTGCAAAACTTCACTGGTCTTAGATTAGGTCCGTTTACCATGAAGACACTGGGAGAAAATGGCATGCATTGGAGAGGTTTCAAGGCGCCAAGTCACTACTGGCCAAAAAAGGAACACGCTCGGTCTGGCATTTATAAAAAAATATCCAGATGTGCCGCAAACTTTGGGGATAACATCCTGTAGACTGATGAGTCAGAGGTGGCAACAAGTCCTCAAACTGATACGACCCACACAGGTTGTATGTAACGTGCCCCGGGAATACGACCCATGAGAGCGTATTTACGTTAGCGCCCCTACAGGAGACAGGAACGGGCGTGTACAGACGACCTATGTGGTCATTTTTTCTATGAGGACAGGCTTGAGGTGGAACTTGTTGGAAGACATTGGTCTGTTACATTCTACAATTCTCCAATTTCATTTAGCAGATGCTTTTATCCACAGCGACGTACATCTGAGACTAGATACATCGCAAGCAAGGATCTAGTCAGGAGAAAACAACCTGGAGAAGAACCATAAAGTGATGTAATAACAGGACCATGGTGCCTACAGGCAGTGGAGCAGATCATAGGACTTTTTAAGCATTTTTTTATTTCATTTGTTTTGCTTTTTGCTGTCTGTCAAGTGTAAAGGTGTTTAGTGAAGAGAGTTTTTAGTCTTTTCTGAAAGACTGAGATAGACTTTGCAGATGGAACAGAGTTTGGTAACTTGTTCCACTACCAGGGAACCACAGAGAAGAAGAGTCCAGCTATGGACCGGCCCTGTTGTGGTGGTTGTATCAGGAGCCTTTTTTTCGCCAAGTGTAGTAAGCCGGAGGGAGAGTAGACCTGAATGAGAGAGTTCAGGTAGGAGGGAGCTGTTTTGATTGTAGTTTATATGTAGTTTACGTGTGCATATATAATTTGATTATTTTAACACATTGCTATGGTGTCCTAACAGGCTGTACCTACGAACTGATGAGGCTGCATTAACATATGTAGCACAATTTGTCACCCTTATTTATATTTTTGCTTGTGAGTTTAAATAGAATAATACAACTTGGTAGCTACTTGAGAAAGTCCTAATCAGCCACAAAAGCCCACTGATCTTTCTGAGAGGTTGACTACCCGTTTCCTCTCTAGTTCTTTAGATAATAGTTTTCTGTTGGTCAGTGTTGCAAATGACATTGTCACTGTTTACGAAAGCTGAACTACACAGAAGCTCTGAAGGAGCCTAATTCACCTTTACATTTGCATCCACTTATTGACTGTGAAATGGACTTATTTGGTCTGAAATGTTGCTGCTGTGAATGTGAGCCTGCTCTACTAACCTGAACTGTGTAGTGTAGGAATAGGATTGTTCCTTATTTACATTATTTCACTTAACATGAGAACCGAACATGTCATACAATTTGTCTGAATCTGCCGTTTTTATATTTTATTAAGTTTTTCCTGCATGTGTCAACTGTTGGTAAATGATCATTTGTATAACACAGGCTACATAGGAAATACAACTGAAAGTGCATTAAAAATAAGAATACATTGAAAAGAAATGCATGGAACTACATAAAAACTACATAAGCCTAAGAAGATATGTTTTACACTTTGATTTGAAACTGCCTACTGAATCAGACTGGCTGTTCCAGGTGAGGATTGATGATACAGAAAGCAAAAGCTTAAAATGAAATCTAACATGACTGTGAGGCCACTAAAGAGCCTTTAAACCTGGAATAATTGATCTGTCTGTTTGGCTCTGGCTGCACAGTGGTTAGCACTGTCGCCTTGCAGCGAGAAGATCCCTAGTTCGTGTCCCGGCCTTCCTAGGATCTTTCTATATGGAGTTTGCATGTTCTCGCTGTGCATGCTTGGGTTTTCTCCGGGTACTCCGGCTTCCTCCCACAGTCCAAAAATATACTGAAGTTAACTGATAATTCTAAATTGCCCGTAGACGTGAATGTGAGTGTGATTGTTTGTCTGTATATGTAGCCCTGAGACAGACTGGCGACCTGTCCAGGGTGTCCCTGCCTTCACCCTAAGTCAGCTGGGATAGACTCCAGCACCCCGCGACCCTAGTCAGGATTAAGGGGTGTACTGATAATAAATGGATGGATGGCTCTGTTCAGAAGATGCAGTGCTGCATTTTAGATCAGTCAAAATTAGTTCAAAAATTTCCTTGGAACACCATAATAGTCATGTCTGCCAAAATAATTATATATTTAAATTGCAATTAAAAGGCCATGAATCTTGAGCATGTTGTATAATTGCTGTCAAATGTGATTACCGTGCAGCAACATGACTCACGTGAGGTTTTGCACAGTTCATCCTTGTACAAAACCCTAATAAACCTGTGACACATAGCGACAATGTCCACAAACCATGGCCGCTGTCAGACACTCAACATAATTGTTTATCACTGTCAGTATTCTGATGCACTTTCATTTAATAACCCATGCAGAGGATTGTGCAGTCTTGGTGGAAGTAGCTGCTCTCTGGGTGCTTTCTGGTATGGATTTAGAGTTTGCTCTGAGTGTGTGTGTGTGTGTGTGTGTGGGCAGGTATAGTATAAATAGTGTGGACATGTGTGTGGGTGGGAGAGGGAGAAAGAGAGAGGCAGGATGAGAGACAGCCGGCGTGGGTGTAGGTGTGGTGTGGCCAGCCGGCTCATTTCACAGCTGTATAGGGATTAGGTGGTGGAGTGCGGTGGGGTAAGCTGTCTCTTTTATCTCATTCAAACATGTTGCTAATTCAGCAGAGAGCGGCTGCCGCGGGAGCCTGTGCCACTAAGCGCTGTATCATTCTCCCTGCCGTGAATAAACTGCTAGTCCTAATCCCCAATCAGCCGCCGTGACACGGATTATCCACCCGCGACCAAGCGCAGCGGACCCGGCAGAGAGGAGGAGTGGAGAGGAGAGAGAAGGTGAGGAGGGAGAGGAAAAAGAGGGAGAGGACAGGAGAGGAAAGTGTGGAGGAGAAGGAGGAAGTTAAGGACAGAGGAGGAAAAGGAAGAGGGGTGGAGAAGAGAGAAAGGAGGAGGAGGGAGTGGGATGAAGAGGAGAGAGGTGGTGAGGAGGAGAGGAAAGGTGAGGAAGAGCGGACAACAGAAGGGAGGAGAGAGGATGAGAGAAGTGAAGGAGGATGAGGGGTATAACAGCTGGGAGTAAGAAGAAGTAGAGAGGGGAGAGAAGATGAACAGGAGGAGATAAGAGGTACAAGGAGAGGAGACAAGGTGGTGAGAAGGAGGACAGAGTGGGAGATAAAAGGGAAGAACTTAGGTAAGAAGGAAGGAGAGGAGACAAGGCAAGGAAGAGAAAAAGAGGGGATGTGAGGAGATGAGAAAGGAGAGGAGATAATGATGAAGAAAGAGGAGAGGTGAAAAGGAGAGAACAGCAGCCCAGAGGAGAAAGAATGGAAGGGGTGAGGTAGAAAGGAGAAGGAATGGAAGAGAGTGAGAGGTATTGGGAAGAGAAAGGATAGGGCGAATAGAGCTCAGAGGAAAAGGAGATGGCAGGACAGGAGAAAAGCAGGGGTCAACTAGACGAAGAGAAAGGGACATGAGAGAAAATTAAGAAAGAAGAAAGGAGAGGGAAAAAATGATGTGAAAAAGAGAGGCATAAAGGTTGGGATGAAGGTAGGAGAGGAAACCAGAAAGGGAGGAGAGGTGAACAGAGAGACAGACAGGGAGGAAATCATATCGGAGAGAAAAGGAGAGATGACGGAGAGAAGAAAAGAACTGAGATGTGACGAAATAAAGGAGAACAGAGGAGAGGCTTAAGGTAAAGAAAGGAAGTGAGAGATTTCAGGCTTTAGGTAAATAGCCAGTGAGAATAAATATGAAATTGAAAAAGAGAGACAAGTCCACATGAGAGTAGAAAATGAAGAAGAGGAAAATGTCAAGGAGAGGAAGGGACAAGAAGTGAGAGTAAGAGGGTGAAAGAGATGGAAGTGAAAATGAAAGAACAGGAAAAGACAGACAAAGGACAAATAAACGGAGACAAAGCAGAAGGAAAAGAGAAAGAAATGAGCTAAATTTGAACAGAAAAGAGGATGATGAATGAATGAGAGGAGAAAGAAGAGGAAGAATGGCAATGCAGCAAATGATCAGATGACAACTAGAAAAGCGCTCAAAGAGGACAGTACTCCTCCAAGGCTGTTCGTCCCCATATGGGCATTGTTGCAAATGCAGCATTTGTTTATTAGTATTGGTGATCAGAAATAACAGCAACACAGAATGTGGTCATTTAATATAGATGTACCTACAAACAAAATGATCTTGCGCTGAGCACAGGGATGTGGTTTGTTATACAGTATACAGATACCGAAATGGCGTGACCTAAATATGTAGGCAAGCAGCGGGGAATTGATGGGACTGGAAGCACCCCCACAATTCTAATCAATTCTTCCTTGTATCATTTCTGATAGATAAGTCTTGATAAGTCCGCAGCAGTGGATTTGTAGTAGGATCTAAATCATGTGATCGTCAGCAGGGCAGCTGATGTAGTGATCACTTGTTGTCATGGTTACAGTGACATTATGCTGATATTTCACAATGATACAGAAATCTTTAACAATCCAGGACTATGAGTGCATCACTGCCAAATCTAATCACTTGATCCTTGAGTCATTTCTAACCTTCCCTGAAATTTCATCCCAAATCCATTATTCCATTTTTGAGTAATGTTGCTAACAGACAGACAGACAGACAAACAAATGGACACACACATGCCGATCGCCAAGAATACCCCCGTGTTCCTTGGTGGAGTAAACTAGTAGCATATCTGTATTACTCAATCTCTTTTCCCAGTGTGGTAAAACAAATGTTTTAATTTCTGTAAAATAAATAATCAAAGAAATGTAACTATTTCTGACTTTAAACCACACAGAAGACATTTCTGAGTTCTCTCTACTTCTAGCCCTGATTGGGCCGTTTTGATAGTGGTACAGGGACTAGTTTGTAAAAGCAAGCACAAAACGAGCAAGAACGAGACAGAAGTAAAAAGTGGCCAGAATCTGATGTGAGTTCAGAGAGCTAAGTGAATGAATGGCTCCTGATGCATCACCCATGGTTTCACTTTGTGTGTGTTTGTTGTCGCTGTTGGTGTTCCTGTGTGTGTGTGTGTGTGTGTGTGTGTGTGTGTGTGTGTGTGTGTGTGTGTGTGTGTGTGTGTGTGTGTGTGTGTGTGTGTGTGTTGTGTGTGTGTGTGTGTGTGTGTGTGCGGCGCCGCGTGTGTGTTTACATCCTGCAGCTGAAGATTGAATCCTGCCCACAGCGGCTGCAGTCGGACCTGTGGGACACCAAGGCTCAAACAAGACCCCAGAGGACCAGGGCACTTTTTACATTCTGCTAACAGCTCTCTCTGCCATACACTGCATCTCTGTGTGTTTTTATTCCTGTGCTAATTAGATCTTAATTGCTGTAACACGGTGTTAAGCCCCAGCCTGAGCCATCACTGGGGAAATATCGCTAACAGCCAGCTTTTCCCGCAGGGGATTGTGGGTAGCAGAGATGTTCACGAATACTTAATCTCAGAACAGAGAATACGAAAACAAACTTTCCTCCTTGCAGATTAAATAAAGAACTCACATAGATAACATGCCAAAAAGATAAATCCATTGGAAACCACTGTATTCTTCAACTTAATGTCCAGTGAAATCTATCCACCAACTTTTTTTAAACTTTCATTGTTTTATGACAGCATCATCTTAAAGAGTGACTTAATAAAGCAGGGCAGCAGATTTCAATCAGGTATTTAAAATAAGCCGAGCTAAGTGCTTCTATTTGCCTCAGAGGCGGATGTGTCTCCGAGGAGAGACAATCATCAATGGCAGGAAAAAGAGATGAGTATTGATATAGTTATTGAAACCAATGTTTCAAAACATGCCACATCATCAGCACAGCAAGATGAGATATTAAATATACATCTTCCTTCACAGTGATAATAGAATTACAGCTCAGAGATGCAACTAAAACCATTTACTGATCCTTCACACAGAGGCTTATGAAGCTTCAGAGAAGCACGCTATCACAAATTTTCCTCTAAATTAAGTTTTTAGTATTTTTCCAATGTTTACAATTGTAGTTTACACAGAGTTAACTACTATATAGTTGATTGAAAGTACCCAAAAAGGACTGTAACTAGACCTTCCAATGATACACCGATCAGGCATAACATTATGACCACCTGCCTCATATTGTGTCAGTGTCCTTTATACTGCTAAAACTCTTCTGACCCAGTGGTTAATGTACACAGGACCTGTGGGGATGTTCTGTGGCCCCAGGGATGGTGACAGTGAATTCTGTGGGTCCTGGGTGGGACCTACCTAGATCAGGCTTATCCCTGGCACATCCCACAGATGCTCAGTATGATTTGGATCTGGTGAGTGTGGAACCCGGCTGAACACCTTAGCTCTGTCGTGTTCCCCGGGCCACTCCTGAGCAGTTTTTTGCAGTGTGTAGGAGTGCATTGTCCTGCTGAGGGTGGCAACTGGCATCAAGGACTGCTGTTATCATGGAGGGTAAGGGGTGTTTAGGTGGGATCGTACATATGAAACATCCACATGAATATCAGGACTCAAGGTTTCCCAGCAGAACGTTTCATTATGACAAAATGACAGACCAAGTCATAAAGTTGTGGCTGATCAGTGTATACTGTATTTATATAGTGTTGCACCATAATTACCCTTAATTGTCACTGTGGCTACTTGTACCTTACAACATTATTTTCAGTCAAAATTGTGAAAATTATAAAATGCAGACATATCCCATAAATGACAATATAATAATGTTTATGATCCAGAAATGAGATAACATTTGAGAATAAATATACCACTAAATACATAAAACAATGAGGAATAAAGAATAAGTCAAGTTACATTTTAATGGATCGGGAACATCTATGTGTGACAAACTAACTATTAAAGATATTTTAGAATATATTTTTAGTTACATGATGTTTGCTTTTTTAAATGGCTTAAGTGCATATATGTAAAGTTATCAATAATATTTTTGCTGTCTGAACTGCATCAAGTCGAATCATTACTTTAGGAACAGTTGCCAAAAAATATTTGTTCAAGTCACACTGTTAATTCTTACAGCAGCCTACTGTTAACTATCTTTCTTGTTTTTAGGTCCAAAAAAATCATCAGATTTGACAGTATTTAAACAGATTTTAAATAAACAATACTCTACTGTTATGATCTGGCTTTATTTTTTACAATAATTTATAAAAGCGCAGCAGTGTAATACCATTGTTTTGTAAGTTTTAGCACCTTTATTAGAATTGCTATTAAATGGTCTGATTGCACCCAGTCTGAAAATGCATTTAGCTGACTTTTCACATGCTTTTATGCAGTTTTAAAAATGCATTTTACCATTGTCAGAAGCAAAGCTGTGAAAACAACAGAGGCAAAAAATGAGTACCATTGAGTCCATTTGATTGAATAAAAAGTCTTCATTAGGAGGTGCTTCCGGCAATGAGCTAGTACAGATGCATCTTCAGCAGCGCTGTAGATTCCGACCATAAAAACTTCAATAATGGACAGAACCATAAACTGAAACAAAATATAAAAAGAGATAGAACTTCAAGGAAGCAAAGAACATAAAGCTCGACAAAATGCCTCCAAAAAAGGGACCTAAAACCGAAGCAGCGACGGTAACAGACACAGGCCGGAGGACCGAGTAAAGAGGCTAACGGCAATGCTAATAATTCGGGAAGACCAGTTGACCCCTATCCTGGGAGTTATAGCATTGCTTCGCTCGGAGCTAGCCGGCTTTAAGACTGAAATCTGCCATACAGTCAAGGTCAAGATTGCAGACGCCACAACTGGGTTGAGAGGAGAGTTGGCGACTTTGAAAGCGGAGAACGATACCGTGATAACAACGCTAAGAACCAAAATAGAGGAACAAGGCCAGGAGCTTCAAGAGCTAGCCGGTGCAACTAATAATTCGGCCGAATCGGTACGGGAGCTTGAAACCACATGAGGGAGTTTGCGGTTATGTTATTGAAAGAGGCCATGGACTTGGAAGAGATCCCACTAATCCACAGAGCCCACAGAGCCCTAAGAAGAAAACCAGGAGATACAGAGCAACCCAGACACCTGGTAATAAAATGCACGACTGTCATATTTACGACGATATTATGAGGAAGGTAATGGGCAACACGGAGCTTTCTTTCGTGGGCAAAAAATTCCGCGACCTGCCCCCGGAGGATACAGGCTTCTATACCCAGCCAAGCTGCGTCTGAGTCATGATGGAACAGAGAAGTTTTTTACTGACCCAGAAGAGGCCACAAGATATGTAGAGCGTCTACTCCGGAACATGGACAGTGAGTGAACACTTCATTAAAGGAATACCGATAACTAAAGGGAGGTGATTTTGAAATTTCTTCTTTCTTCTGTTCTTTTCTTTTTTTTGGTAATATCTCACCTGCCCTAAACTGAATCTACATTTAAAGCTTTAATATAACTCTACTTACGTTAATTTTACTTAAATTGTTTTGATGTGTTACTAATACATACATCTGTTTGGTTCGGTTAAGAAGGTTTCTTATGTTGTTTTGATTATTATATGGTTCTGTGTCATGGTAAAATAGGAGCTAAGTTTAAAGTTGATATGTCGGAAGCTAAGTGGGAGGATAATTAGAAGACAGTATGGGCTATTGGAGAGGAGGACAGGTACCCCTCTCCAAGTTCATCTAAGTGTGGAGAAGTTTGGTTTTATGTGTTGTTTTTTTTTGTATATGTGTTTTTTGTAAATGGGTGGGTAAGAGGGTTGGGTGCTATCCGTGGGAAAGTACAAATTCATCGCTAATACAACAAATATTTTATTAGTATGACAAAAACGGGTACAAGTGGTGTTGGAGACATGAGAGGGCTTCTAACCTTCTGTACTTGGAATGTAAACGGGATTATGAACCAATAAAACGCAGTAAAGTATTGTCACATTTAAGATCGTTACACACAGATGTAATCTTTTGCAGGAGACGCATCTCAGGAATGATTCTCATTGCAAAATTAGAGCTAAATGGATAGGACAGGTATACCACTCAAAATTCTCTGCTAAAGCTAGGGGGACAGCAATAATTATTCACAGGAATGTGCCTTTTTACATAAATCAACAATTGCAGACAAAGAAGGGAGATTTATTATGGTTACCGGAGAAATTCAATCTATTCCAATTACATAATAATGTAATATCTATGGACCAAATAAGGATGATCCTGACTTTTAAGGAAAACATTTAGTCTTATTCCAGATGCTTCAACAACAAACTTGATACTTGGGGGAGATTTCAATTCCGTCCTTGATACATATTTGGATAGATCCTCAACTCAAAGAATGTCTTTCTCCAATGCTTCTCGTTTTTTAAGATCATTTATATCAGTTCAGGTCTTTTAGATAAACTGTTAAATCCTTCGGGAAGGGAATATTCATTTCACTCTGGTGTTCATAATACATATTCCAGAATAGATTTTTTTTTTACTGGACAAAAAACTGGTACAAGGAGTACAAAGCAAATCTAGTTCCGAAATCGCGCGAGCTTTGCTTTCTAGCGTCCTGAGATTTGGATACAGACCACAACAAAGAGCGATCGCCAGGTCATGTGGAGGTTTTCGTTCACTTCTCATCTCTAGTATGTAAACACTTTTTTTTATATCGGATTGTTAACTCCACTACTACCCATTTAATGCAGTGGTGTTTTTTTTTTTTAGCTGTTTACCTGTACATGTTTCAATGAGGATAATTCACTTATTTTTGATCAAAAATGTATATTAAAACTTTTTTTTAAATGTGCATTGGAAACACCTACATATAAAATACAATAGTTTTGCATGACATTGATTTTTAATATATATGTATATTTTACATTTTGAATTTTTTCTTCCTCACCTCTTCTGTTCAGGGTGGGTTTGCAGATTTGTAAAATTAATCATTTTTCATTTCATATATTGATTACACTTTTAAAGCCAAATACAAGAAGTTTAATATAGAAAACATACTTTTAATAACTTGTTTTGGATATTTTTTTTTTTTACTTTAAAATGGGTCAATTTGACCCGCCCCATAACAGAACGGTTAAACTGAAAAATTCAATATAAGGTAATGGTTTGCATTTAAAGGTGTTGACTTTTACTTATGGCTCTTGAAGCTTTAATTAAGAATGGAAAGTGAAAATAAAACAACAATCCCCCCCCCCCCACACACACACACACACGTAAAAATGACAATAGTGATGCTTTTCTATGGTAACGAGCATGTATCACCTGGCCTGCCCACCTCCTCATGACTGATCTATAAAACCAACTGGTTGCCACTGTCAAAGCAGATAAATCAACCAATCACATGCATGGATGTGTTTAATCACACATTAGTCTAATGCATATCTCCTGGTGTTCGGGGAACTGTTTTTAACGCTGACACACACACACACACACACACACACACACACACACACACACACACACACACACACACACACACACACACACACACACACACACACACACACATACAGACAACAGCTCAGCAGAGCAATCTTCCGCCCCATCAGTGCGTTAACTTTCTAATTTACTGTGTTCTTGAAGTGGAGGAGATAGTGAATTAACATCCCGAGGAGTAGTCAGTCTCCCACACAGCAGGAGATCCGAGGCTCCCTGCAGCCCGACAAACATCCAGACGATCCGAGTGTCTCTGTAATAAACACACTGGCAATGTCAATGTGATGACATTATTTTGTGTTATTATGTTGTTTTGAGGGGGCACAAAAGCTTTATTTGCCTTTGAAGGTAGAGATAAACCATACATCTAAGATTTCAATCAAATAGGTGCTATATATATATATATATATATATATATACAGATAGATAGATAGATAGATATTTAACTTTTTAAAATCACTTCTTTAAACCCACTTTTACAGACTCGTTTTAATACAGTAATTTATTTTATGAGGTGTTTTATGACCTGTACCTCTGTTTTAATGTTTGCTGATTTTGTAATTGCAGCTATGTAAAATGTCTGAGTATTTTTAAAAGCGCTATTCAAATAAAAAGTATTATTATTATTATTATTATTATTATTATTATTATTATTATGTGAAGTGTACTTTTAGATTTAAGTAGTGTCAGTGGTTTATTCTGTATCATGCCCACTTTATTTACATGTTGTCTCTAGTTTTAATTTTAGCTGACTCTTTCTTTGGTGTGATGTCGTCTAAAATTGTTTTTTAATTCTTACATTTGTTTTATTTTAAGATTCAAACTTTTAAGCATCATTTTTATTCTGTAACTTTTAAACTGCTGAGTTCCTTTGTTTGATATGCGTGATAATCTAGCTAATTGTTATTTTAACTTATTATTCCACCAAGGAATGCAGCGGAGTTGTGTGACGATCGCCAGTGGTTTGCCTGTCTGTCTGTCATTGCACAACATTTTATTAAAAAACAGATTAATGAATTTGGATGAATTTTTCAGGGAAGGTCAGAAATGACACAAGGATCAAGTGATTAGATTTTGACAGTGATGCTGCTTATAGTCTGGATCCACGGATTTGTTAAAGATTTCTGTATCATTGTGAGATAGAAGCACAGCGTCAATGTAACTATGACAATAAGCGAACACTGTGTCAGTTGCCTGCTGACGATCACATGATTGCGATCCTGCTACAGATCGACCACTACGGACAACAAAGTGTTTAAAGATTTTATCTGTAGGAAATCATACAACGACTGAGCAGCCTTGGTGGAATACTGCTCTCTGATTGCTTTTCTTGTGTAAAGCCATTTTCATTTTGTAATGAGTTCAAAATAACTGCCCATTCTGGCCATTTAAATCTTTCTAGTTTTGAGTGCAGCTATCGGCTGATATTATTTCCCTTTGAAGTCTGCCCACACATCCACTTCCAGAAAGTACATGCAGTTAAAAGATACTGCCAAATTCAAGATGCACATCATCGTGGAAACGAAACAAAGTTGGAAAGCTCACTTAAACCCACTGATATAATTGTCAGTGTAACTTCTTAAAACATGTGTCTCTCAAGCATTTACTGTGAGACTGAAGCAGCCCTATTATGGTTTTGTAGTCAGTGTAGAAATGTTCCCACAGCTGACCTTTGATAATCATGAGACCGACACAGAACATGGGTGATATGATGAGGTACAGTCAGAACTGAGTTGTAGGAGTGTGTGTGCTCTGCTTGGTGGTTAAAGCGTCAGGAGTGCCAGGGCAGAGACAACAGCAGATGAGAGAGGCTGAGCAGCAAAGCAGCCGTGAAAATCCTCTCTACATCCTCCTCCTTCTGCAAGCAAATCCCTATGAAATGGAATCATCTTTTCTTTCTCCACCTCTTTATCTCACCCCATCCTCCCTAACAAACCCCTTCTCATCCTCTGGTCAGTCCCTTTTGCCCAAATTTCCATTTTATTGTGCCGCTGTACAGTTTACCTTTCCCTCTCTAGTTCTTCTACAGATGCTTCTTTGACGGTTGCTCTCATTTTCATAAAATGATGATGTTCTGCAGAAAGAGAGTTAAACAGGTAAGTCACGGAGAGAAGAGAGCGAGAGCAGGAGAGAGATGGAGAGACAAAGGCAAAGACAAAGAGAGAGAGAGAGAGGAAAAGTTAGTGGTCAGCAACACCGCGGGCATCATAAATCAGATTTCCCACAATCCCCTGCGGAGGGGCCCTTCGCTCGGCCTTGTGCGGACACGCTCAGCGGGGCGCGGAGCATCGATTGGCGTCGCCATGCCGATGCTGACTGTGCCGGGTTCGGAGGGCGAGAGGGGCGAAGGGGTGAGGCGGTGGGAGGGGTGGCTGGTGTTGGGTGTGTATGTGTCGGTGAGGGGGGGAGTAGCTGAGTGGGGGCCCATGAAGAAATCTGCCTCAGCATCAAGCTAAAACAGCAAACCAAACCCTGGAAAACCAAGGTGTGTGTTTGTGTGTTTGCGCAGGAGAATGTGCAGACTCGGGGGTAATTTCCTCCCCCATCAGCACACCCTCATTCACTTCAAAACTTGCCCCCTTCTTCTTCTTCCCTGCTCATCACAATCTTCTGCCCACTCACTCCGGGGCAAACAGGGAACAAGACCTTCCTGCTGCTGTAGGGTTTGTGTAGAGAGGCTAAGATCCAGCTCACACAGCCGGAGGGCAGCTGTCGACTCAAACACTGAACCCTGGGGAGGAAACGCAAACTGACATCAACCAACATGTCAGCTTTGTCTCCTCGTGTGTTTTAATAGATCTTATGTCTTATTCACCTCAACTCTAGGGAGAGTGAAGTTACTTTGTAATAAACTGCCTCCTTTTGGCTTGTTTTATCATAGAAGCAAATACTGGTTTATTTCTTTCGAAGGTGGATCTCAATGAAAGGGTTGCAGTCTTTGGAATAAAGCTGTGTACTAACGACAGTCTCAAAAGCACTGATTCAAACTTGCAGGGTTTCAGACGTTTAGGGTGTCACCAGGATGTTGTGTTGCCAGGGCATCTCTCAAGTATATGAGATAGTTGGCCACTGTCATTTGCATATATAGAGAGGAACAACTGTCCACATTTGGAGGCCCAGTGAAGATGGAGGTCTACAGGGACTTTTACTGACTGAACTCTTGTTTTGACTTTGACTTACACTCACTGCTTTTCAGTTGCTGTTTGTTTAAGTTTAGGCACCAAAACTATTCGATTAGGTTTAGAAAAGAATAATGGTTTTAGCTAAAATACACATTGTTGCTGTTTACCATATGTTACAAAACTCCATTTTGTATGTTTCCAGGGTGACGACTCCACAAGAGATTTTACATGCACTCATTCACATAACCGTTTATGTTATTAAGGTTACTTTCTGTTCATCAGTGATTACAATCAGCGATAGCATCCATACTGATCTACTAGAAGGTGGGGGAGGTCCCTAGCAGCCCATATGTTTGGGAAATATATGCTCTGATGACGGCCATTTAACGGGCGAAAAATATCCATAACACACCTAAGGAACCAACCCTGTCAACCTGTGCAGTGGAACTTTCCATATCATTATTCTTTTTCAGTTTGAACGTCTATAACTGAAATACTTACAGTGCCGTGAACATGTATGAGCAGAAATGGAATAAAAATCTATTTTTCCATATTTGCCATGCTTAAATATTCCAGATTATCAAATGAATATTTATATTTATTGAATATTATACAGAGATAGCCCACAAAAAACAAAATGTTGCTTTTGAATTACGGCTTATTTAAAAGTGATTGAAACCCGATATCACCTCTGTGAAAAAGTAATTGTCCCCCTGAACATAATAACTTGTTGGGTCAGACTTTAGAGGTGGACTTGTTTGTGTGCCATTAGTGTTGAGCTTTATGTCATGAACTGATGATGGATATTCTTCAGGAGGATTTTCTGATAGAGAACAGAATTCATGGCTCCATCAGTTATGATCAGGCGTAAACTAACCGTGACGTCACCCGTTGGTTTCAACGGCGAGAAAATGAAGCCCGGATTTTGCTACTTCCTGGTCGCCGTTTTGGATTTTTTTGGAGCCAGTGACGTAAATAGCGTCATCAAACAGACTGGACCGGAGAGCAACTAGGGGCAGGATTGGCTGAGAACTCTCTTATCCCGCCCACGTTTTGCCGCAGAGGCTTCTGTTGCTGTCTATCAAGTATAGCCACGCCCCCTGGCTCCGCCAACTTTAACGATTTATTTAAAATTCAGTATTGATTTATTTTAAGATCGGCCACCTGATCTCTCATTTTGACCATGAAAACTAACGGGGGAAAAATCCTGAGCTGTAGAAAATCAGTCTATCAAATTTTATTTTTTCCAAAAATGAATTGGGGTCTATGGAGAAAAAGCTTTTTGGAGCCAGCCCTCGCGGACGGTGTGATATTGCAAGTTTTTGACACTTCCGGGTTTGCTTCAATTCTGGAGCCAGATGCTACGTCCACTATATATACAGTCTATGGTTATGATAAGTTTTCCATAAAGTTCCACCTTTGACTCATCAGTCAACCAGATGTTATCTCACAAATCTTTTTGTTCTTTTTGTCAGAGGTGGTTTGTGCCTTGTGACCCTCTCATGGATCCATTTTCTCCCAGTGTCTTCTTTATTGTGGAATCATGTAGACAAACCTTAACTGAGGCCAGTGAGGTCTGCAGTTTTTTTGATGTTCATCCTGGTTCTGTTGTGACCTCCTGGATGGTCTTGGAGAAATGTTGGTCGTTGATCCACTCCTGGGAAGGTTCACCACTGTTCCATATTTCTCCATTTGTGGATAATGTCTCTCACAGTGGTTCTCTGGAGTCTCAGAGCCTCAGCAATGCCTTTGTAACTTAAGCCACTGCTGAGGCTCTTTTTGTAACCAAAGCCATTGTCAACGACTTTGCTTTGTATCTGTTCTTGAATCTAGAACGTGGCATAATGTGGTGCATTTTGAGACCCTTAAGGTACTTCACAATACCAGACAGGTTCTATTTAGTGATGTTAAGATTCATCAAGTTTGGCTGTAATCATATGTGGGCGTGGATGGTCAAACTGAACCTAACTGCCAAATGAATTTGGTCATTAGGTAGATTGGTAGCTAAGGGGGCAATTACTTTTTCACATAGAGCAAGGTGGGCTGGACAGCATTTTTAAAACCTGCATTTTCTTGGGTGACCTTTGCCTTACATTAAAATTTGTTTGATGCTCTGAAATGTTTAAGGATGACAAATATACACTAATATAGTAGAAGATTTCTGTAGGAGTCCTTTGTACAGCACTGTAAGTGGACGTTTGTGTGGCCGTCTGACGACGGTTGGAGCAGTACCATGACTTGAATGCTTTGTCTACAGGAAAATTTGCAGAAGCACATATCGCATAGTCATGGTCAGGGTATTTAAATATCACATCTTCTCCTTTTGGTGTACCAAATTTCCCACCTCAGCACTCAGCAGGCATGAAAACTTTTTTGTGAGAGACTTCAGCTCTTAGTTCTAGTTTTTTTTTGCTTTTGTTTTCTATTACCAGAAACAACCATCAATGAGCCTTTCCCGCATCTTTCCTATGCTACTTCCTCTGTCTTTCCATCCTTTCCTGCCTCACTCTTCTTCCCTCTCTCTTTCTCCCACTCTTTTCATAAATTTCATTAACAGAGAAATCCCATTTGCTCCCTCTCTGGCCCTGCCTCTCAGGGTTAACAACTTTGCTTAGCTATGTAAATTCAGAGCTTAGTCAGGCCAATTCTCCACACTGCCACCACTAGATGCACGCTGTCCTCGCCACATTAAACTCTATCTTTAGATACGTTCATGTGTGTAAAAAAAAAAAAGTGTGTATGTGTGTGCACACGCACATTGGGCAAAGAATTTGAGGTCTGTGTCAACCTCTTCCAGCAGATAATCTAGTGTGTGTGCTTGTGTATCTCCATATCATATGCATACTGTATGTATTCTAAGGGTCTGGTGTGTGAGGTTGAGAGGGATGGACACTTATCTCCCGTGGGCAGCACCGAGGCGTCTTACCACTGGCCCTACTCAGTCCTCCTCCTTCCCACTCTTCCTCCAATCTCCTCCTTTCCTTTCTGAGACACAAACCCAAGAAGATTTATTCCATGTTGGCACCACCATCCGCTCACCGGTGCTCATGCAAAGTGAAGCAGCTTACATTGATATTTCCCCCCAGAGAAGCTTCTTATTTTCTGTGTTGTAACACAGGTATGTCCAGGAATCTGCAGGTAGCTGTGTGGAAGTGTTTCTCCATCTCATAGGTAAAATATTACAAATTTGGGCAGAACTAATAACTATAATTCACTCATGTCCGTTGTTGCGGTTCACACGGGTCTTAAAAGTTTTACTTCTACTTCTCCTTATCTGCCCTCCTTCCTTCCTCACTCAGCTCCAATGATGCTGTCAGAATGAAAACAAGAAAGAACCAATCTGAATAAATCACAGCTGCTCTCAGATCCCTGCACTGGCTGTTGGATAGCTCCAGAAGTGACAGCCAAGTTTTTTAAAGCCTTAATATGAACCAGTCAGGACTCTTGGGTCATCGGTTCAGGTTTTCTAGCAATCCCGAAAATGTAAATGAAGACGATGAAGTGGTTTCAGTTTTGGTGGTCTCAGCTTCTGGAGTGCTTTTATTATTAGATGTTCTCCATCATTAACAATGTTTAACAGCAAAATTAAATTCCTGTTTTCCTGGGTGTTTAATTAATCTTATCTCATTTGAAGAGATGGAAAAATCAACTTTTACATGCAACTTTTTAGTTTTAAATGTTAATCACATAAAATCTAAATTACACCTGTGCAGGAGTGTTACTAATATGCTGTTAAATAAGTTATAATTACAAATCAAGCTGTGAGTCAAGATGTGAAATGGATCCTTATTTTCATAAAACAAGACATCTTGACACTACATTTTAATGCTTGTGCCAAGAAACCAAGTCAGGCTGTCATAATAAAGCAGACTGCAAAAGGTTGCCTGCAATCAGTTTAATTCAATATTAGATCAGTGTTCAGTTATTGCCTGGTAATGCAACATCAAGTAGAAAGAGCCCAGTATTAATTATACAGTTATCTGCTGTTTAGTTCACACTTCATACCTGTGGTAAACTGATCTAAATTGTTCGTTTCAGTATCCTACCAGATTCTGACTTAACAGAGGTCAGCTGTTTGGAATGTTGCTATGTTCATGCACAAGTAAATGAAAGTAAAAGAGAGTCTTTTTTAGGGGGAAAAGTAGGGAAAAGAATGGGGGGAAGACCTGCAGTAAAGGGTTGTGAGCTGAAACTGAACCCAGGCCGCTGTGTTTATGGGTCACCGACTCAACCAGTCGAGCCACCTTTGAGTAAAGATTCTTTTTTTTTTAATCCAAAAATTTTTGGAGATTTGTCTTATTCCATTTACCCAAGCTATGCCCTGATCCACATTCACAATGTCTCCAGTCCCAAATGCCCACAGTACTCTTGTTTTGTTGCTGAAGGCGACAGCAGGTTGGACTGAACCAGCTAATTTGAAGGCATCACACCACTACATGAAACAACTAAGACATTTAAAAACCATGTGGAAGTAGAAAATAAACTGAACTCATGTGAACCACAGCATATGATAATAGTCTATAATTCACTTGACAGCAAATCACGAATTTTCAGTTTAGGTTTTTAGCTCTCATGTGTGACTACAACTGCTTCAACCGAGTGCCTCAAGCTAAAAGATCCTTGACTCTGGGGAGAGGATTTGACCCACGGACAAGGAAACATGTCAACATTTGAGGGTCAGAGGTCAAGTGGCATAAACCTGTAAGCTCCATTATGAAACACATCTGTGAGGTTAACAGCAGTGCTCTGATCCCACCTGCCTCAGGCAATCACAGCGAGAAAGGACGGTGTCTCTGAGCGGTCAGCTGTGACTCCAGGCTGACCCTGTTCACTGCTCGCTCTCAGGTGCTTTTTCACTCTATTTTGGGAGCAAGCTGCTCAATGCTTTCCTGATTGATTGTGATCCTAATCAATGACTGGCAGTGGCTGGACTTCTGTCCCAATACTGGATCTATAGCGTCTCCCTTCCTGGCCTGCAGCCTGCACTGCTTCCTTCCTTGTCTGGGACTGGAGGAGGTTTATCAATGCAGCTGAGCTCCCACTCCTCTGTCTGCACACTCCAGCCACTTTGTGACCCAGTCAATGTCCTGTCTGTCTCCTGACACACATGTACACAAAATAATGATCCAGTGGTGAAAAGTTCCACAAAGAATCTTTCCCACTGCCTTTGACTATAACAAATATTTAATATACCTTGTTGTATATTTAGTAATCGTACTTCATATTACAGAGAGCCAACTGAGATTTGACACCAAATTTTAAAACTGAAAATTTAAATTACAGGCTTGTAAATCTAGAAAAAAGAAAAGCAGATATCAATAATAATTTTCATTTTATTTTCCTGTGGCCTTATAATTGGGAATTGTGCAATTTCCCAATAACAAGAACAAAGTAGGATGAAGACAGATATTGACTTGAATGAAGCACAAACTCTGAGCTGGCTTTTGACAAATGAAATGTGTAAATTATGGAAGAAGAGAAAAAAACGTTTTATTAGGATAAGCTATAGATTTGTAAAACTTCTACTATGTGAACAGGTCACTGGGAACTTTTTTCCTCTCTTTTGCGATCCTTTTGCTTTTTTAAATATCAATTAATTCTACATTTTGTAAAATGGTGCTGTTTTATAATCCCATACAGGATGAAACAGATGTTTAATATGGTGAAAAAATTGAAAATTTATGCAACAACAGTGCAGTATTGTTAAAAAATGCTATGAGGTAGTTTAGGGCTGTGCAAAAGCAAAATAAATAATTATTTTATTTTATTTTTTAGGAGGGCGTGGGGGTTTTGTGGCTCATAATAAAACATTAATGTTAAAATAAGATATCCAAGAAAACTGATGATATTCTTCAAATGCTGTGAGCATCCACACAGTACAGTAACACTAGCAAATGTTACTGGGCTTAACTATGAGGGACCATGTACATAACCACACGGTGGCACTATGCAAGTCAACAACTCATTGTTCCTTCTAGATCTGTGGGTTAACAGTGAATCTTATTAAATTTCACTTCAATACTTTGAGATTTCTTACTGACAAACAGACCAGCAAATATACACAACTCAAAACCTCTTTCTTGTACTTATACTCTTGTACTTGTACCTGAATCAAGACACAGACAAGCACACACAGTGGCGCACACACAGAAGCAGTGACAGGGGAGGGGGGTTCGTTCACCCACTGTGAAAGCTCTTTGGACATCCCTGGGATGAGGGAGGACTGTCAAATCCATCCTGACGGCATTGCGGCTCTCCTCTGTGGGATCAGGAGCCGGTTGCAGAGGCCCAAAGCCGAGGATTTCAGGCCAGTGGCCGGCCAACGAAGCGCGGCTGTCAGTCTGAGCAGGCACAAGGAATGAAACTCTTCGAACAGCTTCCACAGGATCAAGAGGACCACTTCCCCTGGCTTAGAGAGAGGCTGCTTTAGACACAGATTTGAGAGGAGAAGAGAAAAGGATGTCATGTGAGACAGTCTGAAGTCCACAATCAGGCCTCAGCCTCCTTTTGTTTGGGGATAAAGAACAAAACAACTTATTTAGATAAAGATGAAGGTTCTGAGCACAGTGTGATGATAAGAACAGCAAGCACAGAGGTGGTCAGACTATGTATAATGTGGGATTGTTATTTATATCAGAACAAACTCAGATTCATTTCCACCAAGAGAACCAGGTGAGAACCTTGGTTCAAGGTAAGGGCCGGCGCGTTTTTGATTCAAATCTCGTACCTCCGAAAAACCCGTTTGCTTTTCCATCGGCTAGGAGCCAAGGTGCGGCGGCGTCATTGTGTCACTGCAAGACATCAGTACGCCACTGCGTGCATAGCCGTTCAACAACGTTCGCGCTGTACGGAAGCCCACATAAGAACAATGGAGGACCTCTTTGGAGGAGCAGTGTTTCTGGCTTTTCAGTTATTCTGCAGGCAGTTGTGGATGGCAAAGGACTTTTCTGGGATGTGTGTGTTGGTTTTCCAGGGAGTGTACATGATGCTAGAGTACTTAAACAGTCATATTAGTAGAACATTTTAAGTGATGGACAATTACTGGGGCAAAACAAAATGACCATCTCTGGCTGTGATGTTGGACATTACCTTATTGGTGACCCAGCCTACCCCATGCTGAAGTGGCTCATGAAGCCGTTTTCTGACACTGGCAGACTGACTCCTGAACAGCACACATACAACTACAGGCTGAGCAGTGCACAATCACTGGTAGAAATGGCTTTTGGGAGATTGAAAGGACGATGGAGGTGCCTCCTGAAAAGAAATGACTGCAAGCTGGAGCTGTGCAAGAAAATGGCTCTGACCTGCTGTGTACTTCACAATATTTGTAAGGAACATGGGGATAACGTTCCTGAGGAGCTCCCACACAGATATGTGCACGTTCAGCCTTCTGTCCAACCGTTACCTGACCACAGAACTCAAGAAGGGAGTGATGTTCGAGCAGCTTTAATGGAATATTTTAACCATGTTGATTAGTGATGTTTTTCATGTGACTGAAGACATGCTTACTGTTGGTATTGTTTGCTGTGAAATACCCACCACTGTTGTTACCATTGCTTCAATAAAGTTTGAGATGAAGACATTTCTATTGCATGCTTCTACTTAAATGCCCATCTATCACGACATGTCACAGGCTTTCTGCAGGGCTTTAAAAAGCATTAACAGTCATTACATTGAATTTGTGGAAATCAAGGCCTGAAACAGCAGTACATTTGATTCTCAGTGGCATTACAAAGTCTGTCTGCAGTTTTCAATAGCTGATGTAATAATGGTATGTAATTGTAGACCCATTTCCAAGTTCTCCAATTTCCAAACACAGATACACACATCTCACAAATCGCAGTCTGTAAAAATGTAATTTTTTTGGATAATTTTCGTGAAAATGGCAGAATGTTTAGTTCTAAGGAATCAAATATAATGAATTTTCATGCAATTTAAGGCCTTCATTTTGCAAAAATCAATTCAGTAACGATTAATGCTTTTTATGGCCCTGCAGAAGCCCTGCTACAGTTGTGCAGTTCATCTCACTAGCTTGTTGTAACAGTATAAAACACATGACATATGACAAAACAAGCATCTCTTGTCAAATTCTTTATTCACACACATATACTTAAATATAGAAAATTTCAAAACACTGCACACTTAAAAATCACAAGTATTTACAAAAAAAGGCATTGTGCTTATTTGTGAGCTATATGTTCCATAACGGACACCATCCTCTCCAGCAGTCCCTTCAAGTCTTTCAGCACTTCTTGATTATTTAGAACTGCTGATGTGACATGTGACAGCATTGTCCCTTTCAGTCTGTAGGAAACACTGCCTACCAGTCCGCTGCAAGTACTCCAGGACATCCGCGTGTGGCCCCTGCTTCCTTTTTCATGTGTAAAAGCACACAAAGAAGTATTAGTTGTTTGTATTTATGTTTTATATTCAGAAATGTAAGTAAACTGTTTTTTTTTCCTTTGGGAACTTTGGATGCATTAAAAGACAACATATTGATCATGACTCGGTGTTTGCATAGCCTAAACAAATCTTACCGGATATGGACTGGGTGGATGCCGTCGAGGTCGTGGACGCCGTCGTGGACGTGGACTCCATCGAGACCAAAGAGCTGAGGGATGGGACCAGCGAGCTGCAAGCTGTCATCTGGTCCAACCAATCCAAGAGCGACAACTCGATTGAAAATGAACAAGAAACGTTGTGTGTAGCATTTGTATTACAAAGCATTTCCTCCAGTAACAGATTCATTAATCCTTCATCCATACAATGTCTGAAAGTGTTACAAGAGATACCTGCAAGACTGTATACCTGTAATAATTTCCAACAGCGGTAAAGGCCTGGTCTTTTTCGAGGCACAACTAAAAACCAACAGAAAACGTGTATAAGAACTAAATACATTGAATTTCCACATCTGCAAAGCTGAAAAACCACAGAACAATCAGCATTTTACCCTGAAATTATTAGAACGGCTGCACCGTATGTGCTTTCTTTACTTAACATGTTACTTTGGTCATTTGAACCAGTTTTAAAGCTTGTGTTAATGATACAAAGCACAATAATCACATAAATTTGAATTGTGAATGAAAGCCTTTCAACTGGCAATGAAAGGCTGCTGCTTTTCTCACGTTCCACTTGGGCCTTGTCTCTTTGTTAGCTTCGCAGCGGCTAACTGGCTAGCAAACAATAGCCAACCTCCGATCAAAATTGATCCTTTTTCTATACTACGTTAGCTGCTGTAACGTTCTTAATACTGATGTGCAACTATTGCAGCAAGCACGTTATTGGCAGCCTTACAGCCGATGTTTGAGAAGTAAAACTTACCAGTTTCTGGAGAGGGTGTCTGCTGCTGCCTCAGCTCCAGTGTGGCACGTACTGGGCTCTCACCTCGGCCCACCTCTGGCCCAGCAACGAGTTGGGGCCGAGGTGAGTCCCAGTTTTTGGAGCCCGGAGGCAGACCACCACATGTTGGAAAAACAAAAAGCCGGGGCCAAATCGGGCACCGACTCCAACTTCGAACCGGAACAGCCTTGGTTGAAAAGGCCTAACTGATACTGACCCCCTGTCTGTTTTTACATTCAATATGTGACCACACAACAGATATCACATTGCACTCACACAAAAACACAAAAAACAAAAACAGGAGCACATAGGTTATATAGAGTAAACTGATTAAAGTATGGGATTAATTCCCATCAAAGAGGTTGTGAGAAACACAAACACTCAGAACGCACATGACAGTGAAATGCAGATCAGTACCATTCCAACTATTTGCAGTGACAATGGTCTTAAGTGAACCTGTGTGAGACAGCGGGTTCATGAATAAGTCATGTCAATAAAATCACAGAGCATGGAGACCATCCAGGAGCTCTCTCTCACACATACTGTGTACTGTACATGCTATGAGGCTTTCAAGACAATCTGTTAATTACAGCTACTCTGAGCTGGAACTGGAGTAGGTGTTTATAGTTTGTCTTCAGATCTGAGCAAAGGAGCTTTATGGGGCGCTGAGTCTAAACCTGTATGAGACAGGTCTTTTTTATTGTTTTAATGCATGTCCACTTACTTGTTGCTTTTTAGCAATGTGTGTCTTTGGTCACCTTTACCTCTTCCCCATCCTGTAGTTGATAATGGCTTGCACAACATAAATACAGGAGGTGATAATAATCAAAACATGCTGATGCAAGGACTTCACTTTTTTTTTTTTTTTTTTTAATATGCTGCTTTTAGTCACTTAGTTAATTGTAGAACTGACACACTGCAACCAGAAGACATCTGGTATGAAAATCTAAACCAATGTGGAGTGCAGTTCATTGAATTTCCACTTAAGGCTGGTTTCAGAAGTGAATCAGTCCCCACAGACCTCCATGTTAAAATGTCTAACTTTACAGCAAAAATAAACTTGTTTCCAGCCTGTCTACTATCTTGGTTTCTGTAGCTAAGTTCCCTGCTTCATGGCAACAGTATGAGGGATACATTATTATATAACTCATGTAATTAAATAGTATTGAGGCAGTGAGTGACAGGTGGGACCAAAGTATTACATAATATATCAGTCAGATATAATTAAGCATTAATTGAGACAAAATTTGCACTACCAGTGGACTATCCAAGGCTATGGTCAAGTAATATCTGCAACAAACAAAGGTTTCTGGGAAGGAGAGTATCACACATATACATCCAGAGACATACATGATCAGTATATATTTATTGAGTTTTCAGGAATGTATCTGTTTATTTTGGATGTTTGACATAAACTAAATAAAAATTACATGCAATGACTACAACCAAGTTGTATTAAAAATGTGTTTTGCCCCCCTTCTGCAGCATCTCCTGCCTTTCAACACCACTAGCTAACACAATGTAGCATTAGAACACAGGAGTGATGGTTGCTGGAAATGTTCCTCTGTACCCCTATGGAGATATTCCATTAAAAATCAGTCGTTTCCAGCTAGAATAGTTATTTACAACATTAACAATATCTAGAATGGATTTATCATTCATTTAATGTTATCTTTTTTTTAAATGCTTTTCTTTCAAAATAAGGACATTTCTAAGTGACCCCAAACTTTTGAACAGTAGTGTACATACTGACAAATCATGTTGTTTTGCTTCATGTTTCATTACTGATTGTCAAAGGAGAGTGAGAGAAAGAAATCCCAGCAACATGACCTCTGACCTCTCTCAGAGCTCAAGAGGGCTGACAGGAGAAATGGGAGTATGAGGAGGGGAGGAAGGAGGTGGAAGAGGGGGTGGGGTGGGTGAGGAGAAGGAGTTTAATTTTTCAATAGGACTGTCAAGGACACATAGAGGTTCACCAGCTCCGCTCACCTGAAAGAATGTGTTCGGAGACTAAAAGAAGCACATGTGTGCATTTGGTCTTCTTTTCTGGAGAACTAAGAATGAAGTCATCAAATAACATAGAGCGGTTTATGAGCTGTGGAAAAAATAAAATGCTTTCTCACAAAGATCACCAAAGCAGGGAAGTAAATAGTTTATTTATTCATCCCATGGTCACAGGAGGGGATTTGAAAGGACACACACACACACACAGTCCTCCTCCTCCTTCTCCCTGGGTAGCTGTTAGCAGTGTTTCACATGTGTGGAGAAGCTCCCAGCAGAGACGGCGGGAAGAAGATTCGAGGGTCTGCCACTTACATCAGAGATCACCACTGTGAAAAATTTATATCAGATGCTGTGCACCCGGTGTTTCTCTGTGTGTATGTGTGGTACAGAGGAAGGAGGGGTGGCTGGGGGCAGTAGAGGGGCACTTAAGTCAATACATGTTGAATGAGTGAGATACATGTGTTACTGCAATGCAACAACATATACATGTGTGATTTGTTTTCTGTGTTGCGTTTCATGTTTACTTTGATGGCACATCATCATTCATCCATTTACACATCTACCAGTTCATTTACCAGTCAAACTGTTCATCTGTCTACACAGCTATACACTGCAAAGTGCTAAACACAAGCAACAAAAACAAATGCCAAGCAAATAAACAAAGACGGAAAACCAGTACAGTCACACATATCCACTGCTCCATTTTCTATGCTTCTACCATCTATCCATGCATCTAGTCATCATTAGTCATTGAACAGTTTATCCGTTTGATCACTCATCAGTCCTTCTGTCCTTCATCAATCTGTTTATCTATCTATCTATCTATCTATCTATCTATCTATCTATCTATCTATCTATCTATCTATCTATCTATCTATCTATCTATCTATCTATCTATCTATCCTTTCATCCATCCATCTATGTATTCACCCTTCATCTTTTGTGGTAAATGACTATTCTAGCTGTAAATGGATAATTTTAATGGAATATCTCCATAGGGGTACAGAGGAACATTTCCAGCAACCATCACTCCTGTGTTCTAATGCTACACTGTGTTAGCTAATGTTGTTGAAAGGCTCATTGATGATTAGAAAACCCTTTTGCAGTTATGTTAGCACATGAATAAAAGTGTGAGTTTTAATGGAAAACATAGGCGTTTCTAGCCCATTTTTGGGGGTGCTTCAGCTATCGCATGTCCTTTTTTTAACAAACCAGAAAAGTGTAAAAAAACCATACAGTACTTGGTTGATACGTAATGTTTTAACAACAAAAATACAGCACCCCCTCCCCCCATCTTGCCTCAAAATGGTTTGATCCTGCTCAACTTTCCCAACTCGGGCTCTATGGCTCTGAGCCGCTACTTGCAGAGCTCAGCGCTGCCCCACAGAAGCTAATGTGCCGTAGTGGTGTGAGTACCTGGTTTGAACTTCTATCACTCAATACCAACACATTATTATCATTACCAGTCCTCATTTTTGCTGCATTTAATCAAAGGTTACTGTTGTGTTATGTTGTTAGGTAGGAGTTAGCTTACGTTTTTTCTAGCTAGCAAACGTTACAGGTGGTCACTGTCTGTTTGAATTGGACTGAGAGAAGCTAGCTGTTGTGTCAGTGCATGAATTAATATTAAAGCCAAGGTGCTACTGACTAGCTAACTGCCCGGATGCCCATTAACATTATAACTCCTATTGTGTGTGTGTGTGCAGACAGACAGCCTCATCATGGACATAAGATTGTTTTTTCGAAGAAAAGAGCCAGGTTCAGGTAAGAGTGTAAGATCAAATGGTTTATCTATCAAGAGTAATGTTGTAAGTTGGATCAATGTATCAGTGTTTATATCTGTTATCAGATATAAAACACATTGTCTGGTTATTTGCCTAGATTGACATTACAAAGAGAGAGAGAGGACGTTATTTATTTGTATTCTTATTGGTATTTTTTCATATTTATATAATTTTTCCTCTAGCTGAATACAATCTATTTGTGTATGATTGTCAGTCCAAAGAGGAAGAGATGAAAAAGGGGAAGGAGAGGAGAGAGTGCAAAGTCAGGAAGAACCAGGTAAGAAAACAAACAGAGAATAGTGGCAAGCAAAACAGTAACTGTTAAGATGACAAAGAAAAACATCCTTTAACAATATAATTTTACATATATGTCGTGGAAGTTATGTGTTCTCCCCACAGTAAATGCTTTCCAGAAGCACACTTAACAGATATCAGTGGACTTCATTCTAAACAGAACATCATTACATTTTCCTAATTATCTATTTGTTTTTCTATTTGTTTAATTTCACTATAAAAGGAAGAGAACAAGGAGAGACTCTGGGAGATGAGAGAGTGCAGACCAGGGAAAGAAATGCCGTGCATCACATTTCAAATAAAAGTCAAAAAATAAGTCCTAGGTCCATTTTTGTTTTTGTTTTTTTGGTGCTTGGTATAGGGGGCTGGTTTACTCCAGAAACATACATGCTGTTTATGTGTATGTTGAGGAGCTGCTGTATCTAAATGAGTCGTCTTTTCCCAGAAATTAGGACTACGATATGTTTCTTTTAAGATTCCAGTGCATTCCTCCTTTGCGGTGATTCAGCATTTAAATAAACTTTATCAGATTGGATGGTTTAGTCACAGACCTTTTCAAAAAATGTTATGCTTTTCTTTCACAAATGTGGGAGTGAAACTGCATTAAAACGTACAAAACAATGAAGAAATTTATTTTGCCTGGCTGGGCACCTCTGGGTGCTCAGCACCCCTAAACCTCTGATCCTAGAATCGCCCCTGATGGAAAACATGAAATCGTCTGGGTGACTCACTCATATTTTCCCTAAAGACTTACGCCACAAAGGTACACTTTGATGTCTTGATCTTTTAACTTGAGCTGGATGTCTCCCCAGTCACCAGAATTTAAATAATAACTTCCATGTGTTGTCTGACACAATGAAAGAATGTAAAACAAGTTTTTCAGGGAGGCCAAGTGAGCGCAACATTTCCCCACATGCCGCCCCGTCAGATTAGATTAGGATTAGACTGAAGCAAACAGGATGTCATTCTGTGTTAATCTCCCCTAAACTCAGTTTAGCTCTACCACAGCTGACAGCTGAGGCCCATTTGGTCTGAGAGGCGGCAGGTCGCTGCTGCCATTATCAACCTTTCCTCTCCATCTGCACATGCACACACACGAACACACAAAGTTTCGAGAGTTGGGAAGGCCTGGAAGGAACGTACCAAAGCTGGCATCCACCTGAGAGAGTTGATCCACACAAGTGCCTCCATCAGCAACTTCCTCAGAGCTTTTTAGCCACTTTCCTCCTCTAATTCAGCTCCTCGTCACGGGTTCACAGTGTTCCACTCTGGACACGTTTTGGGTTTGATGTCCCTGAGGTCTGAGGAGAAAAGTTACAAGAGCCTTTCCAGGTGTAAGGAGAACATTCTTATTTCCACCAACCCCCAAGCGTTACTGCCGTATCCGACCGTCTTTTCTCCAATGCCCCTTTTCCATCCATTCCCTCCATGTCTGGTCCATCAGCACCTCAGCACCCCATGACAGGGAGGTCTGGACTGATTGGCAGGTGGCTCATCAGAAGGGACATGTTCAGCCTATTGAAATGTACTTATTATCAATTATTCAGACACACACCTCTCTCTCTCTCTTTTATTCGTCCAGCAACATGGCAGGTGGAAGCTGAAAGAGTTCCTCAGTGGCTCTTCAACTTCCTTGCACTCAAACAGACCCACAAACACACGTAGACACGTAGATTTATAAAGACTCTTTTCATAAATGTTTTTTAAACAATGTTACTGACCATCTCCACTGGATAAATTAAACAGAAACTCCTTACAATGGTGACAAAATGGTCCTCATTTTCCAAAAACACCTTCACTCCAAGAGCTGCAAGTCCTCACAGAAGTGAAAGCATGAGAACGTAAACGCACCAACTGAGGTTCTAATAGCAGTGTGCAAGTTGTTTTACCAAATGAAAATTACTTCAATATTATCAGCAAACTTTTATTAAGGTATTAGAAAAAGAAAATCACTTGGCGAAATGGCCGCTTCATGTATTTGTTCAGTGTGTTATTTGTATTACGGAATTACACGTATGCAGCATTTTTACACTGAAGATGGTGGAAGCAGAGACAAACTTATTCACTCTATCCTATGCTTGGCACTTTGCAACAAAGGTTTGTGTTTTACAATTTGATTATGTATGCTTTGGGTGTAGTATTTCAAAGCAACCCGTGGTAATGCTGGTCATACATTGTACATGTAGTGGAACCTAAAGAAGGAAATTTACCTTGACAAAAGAAAAAAAAACTATTAAAAATGCCTCAATTTATAAAAGCAACAACCCAAAATCAGGTTTGTAAGGAACAAAAAATAGCAAGGTATTGACCTGACTCCTCTGGAAAGGTTTTACACATTTACACATTTTCAGTAAACCTTATTGTCCTTTCTGTTTGTTTGATTGAAAAAAGAATATCAGCTCCTCACCTTTATAAAACATTTTTATTTTAATTTAAGTTTATATTAACCAGCAAGAATTAATTACGCAAAAATATTGTCTGCTTTGACTAGACAACTTAATGTCCATCAGTTTCCAGTAGCTTCCAGCCACCTCACACAGTGTCATCAGCAGGTTGGGTTAGTTCAGATATGATGGAGATAGTTATGCTGATTAGTGAACTCAGTAACTGTTGATTTCACTACAGCACTTAGGACTTCTTGTCTCTAAGGGTAAAGCATTTAAGTTTATTATTGGTCTTTCACAAAACAGTTTCAACAAAAACTTGATTTTATTAACTGGTCTGCATTACAGTAAGGAGTATGTTCAGTTGTCATACACACTACTGTTCAAAAGTTTGGCCTCATCCAGACAATTTCATGTTTTCCATGAAAAGTCACACATTTATACATGTGCTAACATAATTGCACAAGGGTTTTCTAATCATCAATGAGCCTTTCAACACCATTAGCTAACACAATGTAGCATTAGAACACAGGAGTGATGGTTGCTGGAAATGTTCCTTTGTACCCCTATGGAGATATTCCATTAAAATTATCCATTTACAGCTAGAATAGTCATTTATCACATTAACAATGTCTACACTGTATTTCTGATTCATTTAATGTTATCTTTATTGGAAAGTGCTTTTCTTTCAAAAATAAGGACATTTCTAAATGTCTCCAAAATTTTGAACAGTAGTGTAGATGTGCCAAAAGTTCTGCACAGATGGTTGTAGACTTGTGAGAATGTACGTCATGTTGACCCTGGCAGACCCCCATGCACTGACAGATGTGTGAAGTATAACAGTGACCTTAGGAGGAAGGAGGGGAGGATGGAGTTTATGCCTTGTTTGGGACCATTATTCTTGTACTTCTTTTCGTTTCCTTTTCACTCACTGTTAGGTTAGGGTTAGGCGCCAAAACTCTTTAGTTAGGTAAAGTCATTCCTTACGCTAAAATGCAACCCCCCTACAACATATTTGAAGCTTCTTTTCTGGGTTACCAGCATTACAAGCCTACCACATCTAATATATGACTGTAACAATGTGTTAATTAGAAACACATTTGTGATACAATACAAACAAATTTCACCTGACACAAACTATTTTACTTTCAAAACATAAATGAGAATGCAGCTGAGTTGTATAAAAGGTAGTTTTTGGGATACAGGACTATTTCTTCTCATTCTGTTATAGTTTACTGGCTGGTGAACCAGCTCCACCAGCTTATTTTTTGCCAATTTTCTGGAAATTTGAGAAAATAATCTGGAGAAAAAAAAAGTGCTACCTTTGGATGGAAACCTGAATTTTAAAAAAAATCTTCTGCTGAACACGGGAAAACAAAATGAATATAAGCAGCTGCAAAGGTTGCATTAACTTTGTATCAGGATATTAAGACAGTTTGGCTTTAAAAAGCAAAATGAAACATACCCAGCAGATAACAGCTCCAAGCCTCTCTCCCCTCCTGTTACATCCCAGCTGGCCTCATAAAAGGATTTCCAGCTCTGTGTAGAGAGGAGTACATCTCCTGTTCCTTTTGATGCTTCTATTGAACACTTCTTGTTTTCTAAGGTGAGCTAAAAGTCTCCTCCTCCTTCCTTCATTTCCTTCCTCTTAGCTTCCTATTAACCCTTCCAAACCCGACCCCAGTCTGCCCAAATCCGGGCTCAGGAGGAGACATGCCAAAATGAATAAGGAGGCCGAGGAGGGTCAGCTGAAAGGCATGATGGGACTTATCATGGAGCACATATGGGAATTGTGGAGGATTTGAGCGGCAGCGTAGCGGACACAGGAATGGATCAGCCAGTGACATCATTAACCACAGGGAGCTTCCATCCGCTTGGATTTCTGGGATTTCTGTAAGCCAGTTGGTGAAGGGTTGGGAGAGGCCGAATGGTTGGGGGAAGCGGCGCTGTGACATTGAGAGACCCTAGTGTGTGATTGGCCGAAAAGCTGATATTATGATTGAATTTGAAATATAAACATGAAAGTTACAGACAGAGGGAGTGGAAAGCAGTTCAGAAAATTCTTTACTTCTGTCCTCTTTGTTTCTGTTTGCTTTCTTTTTGTTCCTTATCACTGAAAAGGAATAAAAATATCCTAAAGCTCACACACACATACACATTCCCACTTATGTGGCAGTGCACCCCAGGCAGAATTTGGGCGTGTCAGTGGATAAGTTTGTCTCCGTCAGCAGGTCTGGTGTTTGATGGTTGGACTTTGTCGAGGTGTTGTTTTTTCTCCCTTCGTTAGACTCGGCGTTAATTACTAATCTCACGGTCCAGCGCAGGACACTTGTGCTAACGTTAACTCTCTCTTACTAATGAGGGGGAAACCAGACAAACAGAGCGAATTTACAGCACAATACATGCGCGCTATTTCACTGTCACACACACAAACAGACGCATAAACATTCAGGAACAGAGATGCTTCGAGAAGCTCCAGGGAAGGTGGGCACATAGACTGGATGAGCATTTAGTAGTTTAACTACACACTAAACTACACACTGTGTGCAAAAGGGAAACAAAGTCCATTTGGATTTGTGTGTTTTACTTTCTTGTGCTTTGTGATTTTTGTACATTTCTAACTTATCTCCACAGAAAGGTTGTTATGAGGCTGACCCATTCATACGCTGACAGTCACTTATTCAGTCAGAGAAACACAATCCACACATGTTCCTGTGCATCTACAGTGCACACACAAGTCAAGCAATAGCACGCTAAACTGCTAAAACAGCAAAATGTCCACCCTACGCCAGATGCAGCATCAGGGCTGCGCACCCCCCCCCCCCCCCCACACACACACACACACAAATATGTTGGTATTTCTATATGTTTGAGGATCCTCGCTGACATGCAGCATTTCCTTCACCACCAGTCATACTATTAACATTATTCTAGCCCCAATTTTATATCCCAACCTTTCATAAAGAATAAAATGTGATCTCATCCTGAAACTATCCTCCACACCCAAAAACAAACTACTTAAAAGAGGTCCTTTTCAACATTTTTAATCATGTAATCACTTTCTAAAACAGCCAGTTCTTTTAATAATATATATACTTTAGCATTTTCTTAAAAGTCCGTGGCTTTGTATATATGTATTTTCAACTTGTCATCAATTTATAAATATATCTTTATGTTTTTTTTAATGTCATCATGATCTAAAAAAGACCTCATGCTGAGTTCAGTGGCCTGTTTCTGCATTTGCAGACAATTGCAACATCTCAAGCTATGAACACAATGGCAAGCTGCTGTGTTCTTTTTTTATGTTTGGCTGGACAATGCGAAAAGTCAAAAAGAGAAAACAGTGTGTCCAGCCGCATAATGAAAACAAGGACGTGGAACAGAACAAACCTGACAAAGTACATACGGCGCACAAAGCAAATGTGCAGTCAATGCAGCCCCAAATCCAGAGATACATGCAGATGTCCACAGAGAGGTCTCAGTGGACTCTTGCAGAAAATATGATTGGCCTTATGCCACTGCAGTTTCATTTGTGATATCATTTTTAAAGTTTCCCTGCAACCCTAGTGAGAATAAAGCGGTGTTGGAGAATGGATGGATAGATGGATTTTTAAAGTTTTTAAATGTGTGATGCAGCATTACCACATTAGGTACATTCAAAAGTGTGACTGTTGCACAAGGACGGCGTTATGAATTTGTAAACTATGAACATAACAGTTTAAATCGTGGCTGCGGTGTGTTCGGTGTGCATACTCTAAATTGCAGTCATTATAATTTGCTAAATACTTTTTTTCAAATTGCAGTTTTAATTAGAAATGGATTTATTCTAAAAATGACTAATCACAATCAGAATTAGCTTTAATGGCCGAGTATGTACACAACATATAATAAATTTGTTTTTGGCTGTTGGTGTCACCCTAGGAGTATGGAAGAGAATAATAAAAATAAAGAATCTATAGAAAGAGGAACAGTGAGGGAAAAATAGTAATAATAAAATAAAATATAACACAAAATATACAGAAATTTACAGCTAGAAAGGAATATATAAACAAGGTAGTGCAAAAATGATCACTGCTATAAACACTGTTGTGCAAAGGATAACTGCATGATGCAGTGCAAAAAGCAGAGTACGCTGTTCTTGGTGCAAAAAAACCTGTACATATCTATTGGAATACTGTCTATTGCACAGGTGTGTAGGAATGGCTCAGCTGTTCATCAGGATGATGGCAATGGGGAAAACATTCTCAATTTTCCCAAAATGCCCAAGATTTGCAAAAATAATCACACTTTCCAAATATGTCCTCAAAATGCACTCATTTTTTAAAAAATGCTCTACTTCTTGAAAATGTCTAAGTTTTCCAAGATTGCTCCACAAAGGCCTAACTTTGCAATAAAGTCCTCACTTTCTAAAAATGCCCTTGATTCCCCAGAACATTCTCACGTTCTCTAATGTGCTCTCTCTCAAGGGCTGAAACAGTCCTCACAGAGATACATGCACAGCAACGAATACACAACACCTTTCCCATCCTGCCTCAGTGCTCCGGCCCCTGAGGGACACCACAATTAATGACCCTACTGATGACCGCGGTGCTGGAGGGGCAGGTGGCGTCCTCCGGGGGTCTACATCACCACCACGTGTGTGTGATCGGCGCATATGGAAGAGCTGAGGGAGGCACCTCCGGGCCCAGCTGATGTCGCCCAGCGTTGTCAGTGGCTGCACATGTGTTAGGTCACTCTCCTGTGTGCTGTTCACACTTTACTTGTCGGCTTCCCAGCGCCAGGTGACGGGTCTGTATCGACGGACCAAGTGTGTGTTTTTGCTGAGGTGTGTGTGGACGTGTGAGGCAGACGCAGCATTTTAAAGCTCGTGCTTCAGCACAAAGGGAGCTGTGCTAGCTAACCATCAGCGCTTTAGCAGCAGCACCCAGCTCCGAGGAGGGGCAGGGGGGGTGAGGGTGGGGGTGTCAAACTGCCTCCCCCCTCCTGTCCCGCCCGGGAGCTCCCTGCCCTCCCCTCCACACCCCCCACCCACACCTCCCCGTGGCCCCGCAGCCTGGCAGGGTGATGAAGGAGAAGCTGTCGAAGGGAAAACAGGCCACGCATAGGTTCAAACAAACTGCTGTTAGAGACACAAACTAACAAGCCTCGGGCCAAGGCCTCTTCTTCTCTGTTCTTCTTCTTCTGTGGTCTTCAGCGTCGGCTTTTTAGTTTCTCAAAGAGTCCTTTTATCATGCATGTCACAGATTCCACCCTCTTCAGCACTTTGTGCGTTTGATTACACCTGTTTATGTGCTGGTGATGTTGTTTGCTCAGACACTCTGTGGATGTGTGTGTGTGTGTGTGTGTTCATGCTGCTGGTGTGTATGTATGTGTGTTCTCTTAAACCAACCTGCTGACACAAGGTCTGTCCAGTTTAGATACCACACACTGAGGGCATTGCTGAACTTGAAACTCTCCTCTATTTCTTCAAAGTTCACACTGATGTAAGTATCCACCTTTACGCTGTTATTCAGCTTCTGCATGTACACATCGCCTCAGTGCTTATCGTAGCTCCAGCGACAATATAGAGAGGTATCTTCTCTAATGTAGCCGAATAGCAAACGAGTTTTGCCTTGACCAGTAGTTTGTTTTATTAAGATGCCTATTCCCCCCTATCCTGGGGACTTCATAATTACCAAAAATGGCAGAGTTATGTGACAATTGGTGTATGTTTGTCAGTCTGTCTGTCAGTCTGTCTGTTAGCAACGTTACTCAAAAACAGACTAACGGATTTGGATGAAATTTTCAGAGAAGGTTACAAATGACACAAGGACCAACTGATTAGTTAAAGATTTCTGTATAGTGGCACAGCGTCACTGTAACTGTGACAACAGATGAACACTACGTCAGCTGTCTACTGACAATCACATGATTGTGATCCTACTACAAATCCACCGCTGCGGATTTCTCAGGACTTGTCCATCAGAAATCTTACAAAGAACAATTGAGTAAATTGTGGGAGTGTTTCTGAATCCCATCAATTCCCGCCGCCCGCTACATATTTATTAACGTACACATTCGCAAGGTCATTTTGTCTGTAGGTACATCTGTATTAAATGGCCACAATTCACCCCACACTCCTCAAAAACTATCTCCCCATCAGTCAGTTTTTCAAATTAAGAAGGATCTGCTACTCCACTGCAGAAAAGTAGTATCCAGCTCTGTGGACTGGACATGTGAGCTGGTCCTCAAGAAAATGTGCTTGGATTTTCTTCTCTCTTTTTTTTTAAAGACTACAAAAAACAAAAAACAAGCGATTACCTGGTAAATGCCCACTTTGACCAGAGGGGATAAATCCATCCCACTAACACAGACAATGTTGCAACAATTTCCATATATTTTTATGTCAGAAAAAACCTAGAAAACTCAAAGAATATTAAAAACAAAAGCACAATTTGCAAAAATGGTCATGATTATCCTGTAGCTATGAATTTCGGTGATGCTCATCATGACATCTCATCACTACGTTTCTGAGGGATTTACATTTCACTTTACCACCATGAGACGGGGACCATAGCAAAATACTAGAACAGTGTGAGGCCTACTGAACCTACACCCTCCAAACACTGGTTCCTAAGGTACTGAATCACACTGTAGATAGAGATTGGGTGGATTGTTATTATTTTACAATATTCTCCCCTTCTTCTCCCCCCTTTAGGCATAAATATGGGTCTGTTGGTCTCTGATACACATGAATGTGCACAAACATGACTTTTTAGAATGTACATGAACCTGGACTCAGGAGCGCTGATGAGTGAAGAACATATCGAGAAGCTGCTGAGTGTCTCATCCAGCATGTTTTCATGCAGGTCTGTGTGTCCTGTGACCTTAGTATCTGCCCATGATTAGTTTTTATGAGGCCTAATGAATGCTTATGCATTCTCTGGCCATCTGTGATTAATATTGATGAGATCCAAGGATTGCTGACATGCACCTTTCTAGAAAGACTTGATTATGACCCGTGCATGTTAACACACAAGTCGGCTTGAAGAGGGACAAAAGGGACAGTCAGGTGATGCTTTTCAACCAAAGTGTAACATCATAACGCCGTAGAACAAATTATGGTAATGTCACGGTGTGGAGAATTACTGCCAGGTTGCTTTGAAAGCAGGTGAAGGCCACTATCACAGCAACCTGGGCTTCAATAACGCCTCAGCAGTCCCACAGGCGGATCAGCTCCATTCCTCACCACACCGATGCAGTAATTTGTGGCAAAGGAGCCCCAACCAATTATTACAGTGTAGAAAAGAATATACCTTTTAGAAGTTGGACATGTCTCTATTGTAAAATGTTGTTTGACTGATATTAAATATGGTAATAATTTGAGATGATGGATTGTTGATTTTCATGCATTATAAGTCACAATCATTTAAATTTAAACAATAAAATAATTAAAATATTTCACTTCACACATAATTCGCATAGAATTTATGAATGTTTACATTTTTGACACAAAGTACAAAAAATATTTTTAATGATATTTTAATTCTTTGAGCTGCATCTGTATTGGTATATGCTGTATATTTGGTGTTTGGTGCAAGATTACAAGAGGATAAAATAAGATTTAATTATCCTAGAATAAAATACAACAACAGTCTTGAATTTTCTTTCATGCCAGTCAACTTGCATAGATTTGTGTCTATCACTTTTTTTTTGATTTTATTCTAAAAATTCATCTGAATTTGTTGAGAGGCATTAAAAGGGAGATGTTTCTCTCACAGTAACATACATTTATGGTGAATGAATATTGTAATTTACAGGGAGCACATTAACCGCCAAGTTTCATTTTACCTAGCAATGTATTAGCATGAATTAGGTACAGATGATAAAATCTGTCATCAGGAAAGGTTGTCATTTCAAGGAGTGACTCACAGGGCAGCCGAAAAACAGTACAGTACAATAGTGGCGGGATGTTTCTTCCAGGCTCAGAAGACATGACAATAGCCTGAGCTGAAAGATGAAAATGGCCTTCGCAGATTACAATTTGATTCATTTTATGCTGCACTTTCCATCCATCCATCCATCCATCCATCCATCCATCCATCCATCCATCCATCCATCCATCCATCCATCCATCCATCCATCCATCCATCCATCCATCCATCCTCTACACTGCCCATCCCAACTGACTTAGCCTCTTTTTAGCCATTTTGACACCCTGGACAGGTCACCAGTCTATCACAGGGCTGCACAGAGAGACCAACAATCACACTCACATTCACACCTGTGCACAATTTAGAGTTAGCAATTAACCTGAGCATGTTTTTGGGCTGTGGGATGAAGCTGGAGAACCCAAAGAAAAAAACCCATGCACGCACAGGGAGAAGATGCAAACTCCATGCAGAAAGATCCCAGGAAGGCTGGGATGCAAACCGGGGGTCTTCTAGCTGCAAGGCAAAAGTGCTAAAATTTCTAACTACCAAGCCACTGTGCAGCCCATGCATCATCCAAACAAACAAATAAAAACATAATGCATATCAGAATTTAGTTTTGCATTGTCTTGTATCATCTTGCAGTTTTGATACTGTGCTTTTCATGGCACTGACCAATAGGAGCATGGTGTGCTCAAACATGAACAAACCAGCAAATTAAAATACAGCTCATTAAGAACAAATGATCTATGTTGTTGTCTCAGTGTGAGCCACAGATGTGTCCACAACCTTCCTTTCCTTTTCAAGGCATTTCTAGCCAGCCTTGGTATCTATTATTTGCTTATATCCATCTCTCTGGAGGTTGGTTCCTGGTACCTCCTTCCTTTAATATCCCACATGTCATGAAAGACAGGAGGTTGTGATTGGTCAGGCACCATTGTGTTGTGTAGTCCTGGCCACATTATAACAAATTGTGACTCCTCAACCACACAATTTGAAACCATTTAAAACTGGTTCCATCAGACACAAACATGAACTCTTAACCTGTCATTGCAGCTCAGTTTGTTAGAACTGCAGATACTCAGAATGGAACCAGTTATCAGAACCCTACACTAATAGAAAATTTAACCTGAGATTAAACAAAAAAGAATTCAGGCAGTTGTAATATTAGTTTAAAAACTTTATAAACACATAAAAAGCTTGGGGGTTAAGTTTTCTGTGAGAGCAGGTTGATGTTGGATATTAAGAAATAAGTGAATGTGCTCGGTAAGAGGCAGAAATGCATTAATGATCTCAAAGTGTACTCATCGCACTCGGTGTAAGTTCAGCTGTCAATCACCCACGGCACCTGGATTCAGCCCCGCCTTCAATAATTCAGGAAAATGGAACACAGAAATGGACACGCCATTAGAGTCATCTGTCTGTCTAAGACCTGTCATACAGCAGGACGGTGGTCCACTCACATTTACACCACATCACATTCCAATCCAGGCTATATCCATTAAGCAGTAGCCCCTGACTTACAGAAAGCAACCATTAAATGAAAATTTCCCCCTCTTTTCACGCACAGAACAAACACTCACCACGTTCCAAGAGAGAAACAGGAGGTACATCTGTGGAATGACAGGTGCAGAAAAGGGAGGCCTGAATAATTCATGGAACGGTCTGGCAAGGCTTCACCTCTGTGATGATCACTACCCACAAATGTCCTTCCCTCTTCATCCTCTAATGTTGAATCCAGGACCTGATTTCCATGTAGCACATTGGTATCTGTCACATTATAGTCATTTGATCATTATGTTTTAGGACTACAGTTTCATTTGGGCCTGATAATTGTTTTCCTGATAACACTGCTAGTGGTTAAGGACCATACAATATCTTGTGACTGCCGTTCCAGACAGTGGTGGAATGTAGCTAAATTTACTCACCAATTGTACCATTTTCTTTCTACTTCATGAAAATGTCAGTGGTAAATAATGTTAATACTCCACAATGTTTATATGTGATAAATAAGTTACTATTTTCTGTTTAGATTTAAAAATATATATATTTACAGATAGACCAGTTGATACAGTTAAAAATGAAAGTTGATGTTTCATGCACAAATACCAAACCTTTCTTTATATCAGCCTCTGAAATGTTGAACATTTTTAGCTTGTAGCACAATAATACTTTGCTTAATTTAGAACTCAAGTGGCAGTAGAAGTTGGGAGAACATGCAGATGGAGCTATCATCCATCCATCTATCCATTATCTGTAAACCACATCATCCTCATTAGGGTCTGGTGGGGTTGGAGTCTATCCCAGTTGACTACAAGTGAAGACAAGGGACACCCTGGACAGGTCACCAGTCCATCCCAGGGTTAATTGATAATTCTAAATTGTCTGTAGCTGTGAATGTGAGTGTGTTTGTTTGTCTGTATATGTAGCCCTGTGTACACTGATGACCTGTCCAGAGTGTCCCCTGCCTTCATCCTAAGTCAGCTGGGATAGACTCCAGCCCCACTACAACCCTAATGAGGATTAAGCGGTGTATAGATAATGGATGGATGGTTGTTTTTGGACCATTGGAAGAAGCCGGAGAACCCGGAGAAAATCCACGCATGCACAGGGAGAACATGCAAACTCCACACCCACACAAAGAGATCCCAGGAGCAGGCTGGGATGTGAACCAGGGATCTTCTAGCTGCAAGGTGACGGTGCAAACCACCGAGTCACTGTGCACAGATGGAGATAGTTAAGCACTTTTTAGAACCAGACAAAAAAAAGCAATGTCAGGAAAAACAACTTTTTCAAAGGGATGACTGTCAACTGTGACAGTGTCTCAGTTTGTTTTCCTTTTCTCAAAATCTGATAGACCAGCATTTAGGCCACTCATTCTATAAACTCTACTTTCCCAAGTGCCCACCTACAGTTACATGAACTGGAAAAGTTCTTTTACAACACAAAATGGCACATTTTATGAGATAGTAAATGATAATTTACTACTTCTTAGAATAAAGTCTTACAGCATCTTAAGCTGCAGCAAAGTGTGACTCTATTCTCCGATAAGTAAAGGGAGGGAAAAAAAACACCTCTTTATCTATGTGCATATAAAGAGTTAGAAAACTGTACAAAAAGAGCGAAGTGAGTGGAGCTACTAAATAACTGCTCCTTTCCTCTGGTGTATTGTCCTCAGTTGTCTTGGCAAGCACAGATTCTGGTTTTGGTCTCTGTATGGGGATGTGTCAAGCTCACAGTAAACTCAAGACTTTGGGAAGCTGAACACCAACACTTTGCCTGTGTTTGACAAGATCACACTATTGATCAAATACTTGTTGGTTCAAGCCCCAGTACGCTGCCAACCTGCTGCTGTTGGGCATCCAACCCTATCTGCTAGAGGGGCGCTATGGTGTGGCTGACCCTGCACTCTGACCCTAGCTTCCTGACAACACCCAACTTCTATCTAGACTTCATTCCATTGTACTATGCAATGACAAAAAAGGCTGAATCCTGTCATACTTTTAGTAATTAAGGGCATAGTTGCTTTGATGGACAGATGGATGCCTCTCTCAGAGAAGATTCCCTGGCCTGCCTCAGCTCCACTCACCTTCCTTTCCTCCTCTTTGTTATTTTTAGATTAGCCAGGACTTGGGAGGACTCAGAGTCTGCCAAGATCTAGACGGCTGGTGGCACCATACTGAGCTTTAAGACCACTGATCAGGAATTTTATGAGTGATGTCACAGGACAGGGGAGATATATATTCATATATAGTCGATGAATAGGCCTCTAAATTGTTCTGACTGACACCAGTTCACTCAGCATTTTAGAACACAAACAAATTAACTGATTATGTGAATCAATGGTTGGTTATTACTGTAAGCTGCACATCAGTCACATGTTGATGCACACCGATCAGGCATAACATTATGACCACCTGCCTAATATTGTGTTGGTCCACTTTATGCTGCTAAAATGCCTCTGACTCAGTGGGGCATGGACACAGGACGGCTGGGGATGTCCTGTGGCACTGGGATGGTGGCAGTGAATTCTGTGGGTCCTGTGGGTTGCAGGGTGGGACCTACCTAGATCCCACAGATGCTCAGTAAGATTTGGATCTGCGGAGTGTGGAACCTAAATAATTCATATTAAAATTCCCTATGATATAATATAAAATCTCCTGAATCCTTCACAAACACCAGACAGATTTATTTTTAGCTTTTAAATTTGTTCAAATTCAGACGACAACAGACCACACTAGTTTGCTCTGTTTGATCAACCAGACTAATTGGAAAAACAGATCAGAGCTCCTTTTAACCAAATCAAACAGATTAGGCATGAAAACACCCTGAGACAAAATGTGAACGTGTTAGTCTAAAATGCATTCAGAAAAATAAAGGTGCTAAATGGAACCAAAAATGATTCTTTACAGTGATGCCACAGAAGAAATGTTTTACTTCCACAAAGAGCTTTATAGCAAGAATTTCTGTAAAGAACCAACCTGTTAAACAAAAGTCAAACACTTAAAAGACCTAAAGCATAAATAGGTTCTTTCTATAAAGAACAATTTTCAAGAGGGTTTGTAGACTTTGTAGACCCACTTGGTTTAATTTTGATAATTGGACTTAATATCGCATCAGTGATTTTCAGTTTGCAGCATTTCTCATTGTTTCTTTATTATTTAAAGATTAAATTATTAATCAATTAATTGAGAAATTAATCAACAGATTAACAATGAAAAAACATCATTGGTTGCAGCTCCAGTTTTATGGTATTAGCTGCCACTAAACCCAGTGACTTCAATAATATGAAGAACTTTTAGTACTTTTAAGAACCACATACATTGTGTTAAATAAAGAGGTTATTTCACTGGTGATCATACTTTGAAGAACCAGAGAGGCCCCTGAAGAACAATTTAAAGATCATTATTTTGGGAGAATATTGAACTGTTCCTTCAAAAATGTTTTCAATTGAACATACTATAAGTTCTTTAGTAACAGAGTGATTATTTGCACACCTGTATGTATAGATTCAGAAAATAGTCATGAACACACATGTAGTTTTCTATATTTTCTCCTGGTAAATGTGGATTTTAGTACTTTATGAGGAGCTTTTGGTAGCTTTTTAGCCCATGTGGTCCTACTACAACTTGGCCTTTAGGTGTCCAAAGTATTACGTGTTGAATCCTGGAAGTCCTACTTTGCTGGGTTGATGGTGTGAACACATTAACTTACAGTATGTGGTGTTATAATCTCTGAAACAAGAGTTCCGAATTAAAAAACAGCTCTAAGTATTAATGTGTAATGCAGTGGTAGTGTGTGTGTGTGTGTGTGTGTGTGTGTGTGTGTGTGTGTGTGTGTGTGTGTGTGTGTGTGTGGGCGGGTAATTATAGGGGTTGTGGGGACCTGATGTCCTCACAACCACAGGAAAACCAAAAGAAATGTCATTTGTGGGGACCTCATTTGGGTCCCCATGAGAGGAAACAGTGTTTTCTTGGCCATGTTGTTGTTACTGAAAAAAGTATAAGTGCAAAAACGTGTTTTGGTCTGGGTTAAGATAAGGGTTAGGGTAAGGGTTAGAGGTTAGATATGAATGGGAGTCAATGGTAGGTCCCCACAAGGATAGGAATACACAGTGTGTGTGTGTGTGTGTGTGTGTGTGTGTGTGTGTGTGTGTGTGTGTGTGTGTGTGTGTGTGTGTGTGTGTGTGTGTGTGTGTGTGTGTGTGTGTGTGTGTGTGTGTGTGTGTGCGGTGTCACTCTGCCTGGCTGAAGTGAGAACTATCTCCTTGGTAACTCAGCACCTTTCCCCTCTCCTGATGCTGACCTCCCACTGAGTGCATCAACACCCCCTTCACATCCCTCCCCACCATAATACACCGACACACACACACACACACAAACACACACCGCCGCTGCATGCTTCATGAATGTTTAATCACTACTGGCCCTATGACATGCAGTATCAGACCAGTGCAGGAACATCCTTTCTGAGCTGCACAGAGGCTGATGATGCTTAAGGGACACACCCACCTCCACAGATAGATTGTACACACAGAAATATGTTCTCCTTCTCTTTACATCCACCGATCAGGCATAAGATCATGACCACCTGTTTAATATTGTGTTGGTCCCCTTTTGCTGCCCAAACATCCCTGATCCATTGAGGCATGGACTCCACTAGACCCCTGTTGTGGTATCTGTGCTGTGGTATCTGGACCAAGATGTTAGCAGCAGATCCTTTAAGTCCTGGAAGTTGTGAGGTGGACCTCCATGGATCGGACTTGTTTGTTCAGCAGATTCCACAGATGCTGGATTTTATTGAGATCTGGGGAATATGGAGGCCAAGTCAACACCTCTAAGTGGCTGTTGTGCTCCTCAAAGCACTCCTGAACCATTGTTGCTTTGTGGCACAGTGCATTATCCTGCTGAAAGAGGCCACAGCCATCAGGGAAACTCACTTCCATGAAAGGCTGTACATGGTCTGCAACAATGCTTAGGCAGGTGGTACACGTCATTAACATCCACACTGATGGCAGAACTGAAGGTTTCCCAACAGAACATTGGCATAAGCATCACACTTCCTGTGCCAGCTTGCCGTCTTCCCATAGTGCATCCTGGTGCCATGCGCTGCCCAGGTAAGCGACACACCACATGATGTAAAAGAAAATGTGATTCATCAGACCAGGTCACCTTATTCAATTTCTCTGTGGTCCAGTTCTGATGCTCATGTGTCCATTGTTGGAGCTTTCGGCGGTGCACAGGGGTCAGCAGTACCCTGACTGATCTGCAGCTATGCAGCCCCATACGCAACACACTGTGATGCATGTAGTATTCTGACACCTTTCTATCAGAACCAGCATTAACTTCTTCAGCCATTTGAACAACAGTAGCTCATCTTCTGGATCAGACCACACAGACCTGCCTTCTTTCCCCATGTGCATCAATAAGCCTTGGCCGCCAGTGACCCTGCTGCTGGTTCACCACTGTTCCTTCCTCAGACCGTTTTTGATGGATACTGACCACTGCTGACCAGGCACAACTGACTTCTTCTTCGATGTCCCTTAGTTCTGCCCCTGCTTATGCTGCTATAGGCCTAGGCTGCTGGGGGACCTCTCTTGATACACTGAGTCCTTCTTTCATTATCTATGTATTTACTATATATACCGTTATTGCGTGGCATTCACTCCGTTTCTACCTGTGTCCTTTCTCCAAGCGTCCCTGGTCCTGGAGCTGGATGCTTCTGATCTGTGGTTGCTGTCTCCATCATGTCCACTGTGGGATTCTGCTGCTGACCTTCCTCCAGTCCACTGCTTCCATTTGCCAATTCCCATCAATCTATTCTGAGTCATCCTTACCATACTTGACATGTTCATCTACACACTGTTTGCATCTTACTACAGGCTGTATATGTAGTATATTTGATGCCAGAACCTTACACCATGACAATAAACTTATGAATCACTTTCAATGAGAGCTTGTACTTTGTATGTATTATCTATCTTATCATACATGTACCCCATGTGTGTTATATGTTCCTTGTTCCCCAACCCCCTCTCCGTCCCCCTCCCTCACCCGTTCTACCTCTTCTGTCCCTCTGAACCAGCTGACCAGCAGCAGATGGGTCCCCCCCATGGAAAAGAGCCGGGTTCTACTCAAGGTATCTTCCCATTACAAGGGAGTTTTTTCCTGCCACTTTCGCCTTAGGGCTTGCTCTGGGGGTTCAGGCATGTGGGTTCAATAAAGCATCTTCAGACATTCTGAATTCTGTTTGTCGCTGTAAAACTAAAATTGAATTGAACTGAAACTGAACTGAACGCCCTACAAGAGCTGCAGTTGTGGAGATGCTCTGACCCAGTCTAGCCATCACAATTTGGTCCTTGTCAAACTAGCTCAAATCCTCATACTTTCCTATTTTTCCTGCTTGTAACACATCAACTTTGAGGACAAAATGCTCACTTGCTGCCTAATATATCCAACCCACTGACAGGTGTCATGATGAAGAGATGATCAGTGTTATTCACTTCACCTTCAGAATGTTATGTGTGACCGGTATATAAACGGATGTGTCGCACATTTTGTCTTTGATTTTAAGCATTTTGAAAGTGCATGTTATTGCCAAAAATTGTGCCACATGGAACAAACTCGTGTCTGTTTCTTTCATTTGATTCATTCAGTCTGCACACACCTGTACACCACTAGGACTCTCCTACTTCATTCAGTTTTTTCAACAGAGCAAAGCTGTCTCCCAGAAATTAGGTTCCTATACCAAACCTCACTCCTATTTACATTTTCAGACGAACAGATTTTCTCCCCAAAAATGCAAGACTGTGACACGGTAGAAAAGGCTTCCAGTCTGAAGGAGCCACAAAGTTTGTATAGGGAGCCTGGAGGCACCAGTCAGCATCAGGACTCTAACCTCAGAGACTGTCCTTTGTTATTCTTACACTTGAGTTTTGTTTTCATTCACTGGTTGGTTAGATCAAGGCAACCAAACGACATAGTTAGGATTGGGAAAATAGCTTGCTATTTGTTCAAATATTACCCTTTCACAATATGTTTGAAGCATTTTCTGGGTTACCAGGATGACATGTCCCACTCTCTCTATTATATAATTGATTGGCTGTAAAGGAGCAAGGGCAAAGCTTTACCATAAATGACAAAAATGTATTGACTAAAAATGTATTTAGGATACATAAAAAAACAACACTTATTCAGGACAAAATGTTGCCATTATTCTGTAATTTAGCATCCTGCTGAAACAGATGGGGGTTCATATCGACTCATGTTGGTTGCACCTTTTCCTTTGATTCAAACCTGCTGATGGATGGAATTGGGGATTTATTTCTAAAAGGGTAGCTATGAATTCAAAGTTTCTTTTATAAGATCTTAACATTCAGCTTATTGTTTCACTCAGAAAAAAAGACTAAAAGCAGGAGATCATTTTGTTGGACTTTTATCGTAAAATACACACACACACACACACACACACACACACACACACACACACACATATATATATGCAGCAGATAGAAGATTTAAGAAAAAATGTGTTCCTACTGATGACAGGAAAGACAAGAAACTAGCATCTTCACAGAGTGACAAACTATTGTTGCTGTGGTATGGATATCTTAGAAGGGTTTACAGGTTTGAAATGAGATTCTTAGTACTTCATTACAGTGTATAATTTGTTAGACATGATTCTGAATAAGTCAATTTCATTCAAAATCCTGCATCAGTGTTTTCACTCCGTCAGTTTCAGAGCTGGTGAATGCTATTGTGAGCTCGTAAAGTCCTAAAACTGCAATCGTTGAAGCTTTTGAATGGCACAAAAATTACCTAAGGTATTATTTGAAATATTTCAATATTAAGAAAGCCTGTTTTGCCTGAAATAAAACATCACCCATGATCCTGAGTTGATGAGACATTTTTTTTTTTTAAATTACACTTGCATTTTTAAGCAAAGCACTGTATTTAGTCAATCAATTTTAACTGTGGGCTGCACAGTACCTCAGTGATTAGCACTTTGGCCTTGCAGCCAGAGATCCCCGGTTTGCGTCCCAATCTTCCTATGATCTTTCTGCATGGAGTTTACATGTTCTCCCTGTGCATGCGTGGGTTTTCTCCAGGTTCTCCAGCTTCCTTCCACAGTCTAAAAACATGCTGAGGTTAACTGATCATTCTAAATTGTGGATGTGAGTGTGATTGTTTGTCTCTCTGGGTAGTTCTGTGATAGACTGGTGACCTGTCCAGGTGTCCTCTGCCTTCACACTAGTCAGCTGGGATAGACTCCAGCCCCCCATGACCCTAATGAGGATTAAGCGGTGTATAGAGAATGGATGGATGGATGATTTTAACTGTTCATTTTTTTTGCCAAAAAATGAAAAATAAAACAGAAGCTCCACTTCTTTGCTTCGCTGAAGCATTAAACCACAACACCTTACTGAGTTCCTCTGGTATGGTTTCACAGTTATCATGTGACCTTAGTATGAGGTTTTGGTCATGTGGTGTCATATGAATTTTTCATCAGGTTTCTGCAAAAAGTCAACAGCCTGCTGTTAGCAACACACGCAACACAATTTTCAGCCTGAATGTTTCATTTACCAAAACACTCCTTTAACATTTCGTTAAATAATCTGATTCTGATTTCCAGCTGTTCATCCTCTGGAAAAATAATTCAACCAGAAGAATACAGGGTGAATCTAATCTCTGAAATGCTTCAGCTGTGAGTCCACTAATGCCGGGCCTCCCACAGCAGCCACTCCTACCAACACACATTTGTTTTTAAGTGGCAGGTATAAATTTTTTAACAGAATTTGTGGCATTCAGCAGTTGCTTGAATTTACTCCTATAGATAGTCTGCCTTTTGTCTCAGGAGGGAAACACACTCTCTTGCTGAATGAGCATATAAATCAGGAGGGTATATGATACTGAAGGTTAACACACACTTTCCCTTTCACTTCTTGGTAGTTAGCTTGAAAGTTGTTAAAATCATTTTATTCCTCACCATCTGACAGCATCAGCTTCTTCAAGTTAAAATTACATCCTAATTGCACTGAGAAAAACTGTGCAAGGTTTGGATGTGCAGTAGAAGTTTGTAGTGAGTGAACCACCGGTGACAAACTGCCTGTCATGAGGTTAAGTGAAATCAGATTTAAACAAACTGAATCTTCCGTTTATGTAATCATAATATGGACTTGCCAGTTTACTTACAGTCCAGGTGATTTGTAGTGACCACTTGGTAGCCATGGAACTCATATTACTTTCTGCCATGATCAAATGCTACATTTTGCATCATATCTACTGAACCTGCATGGTACCTCAGAAAAGCCTTGCCTTCAGTAGGTTCCTTATAGCACTTTCGAGGGTGTGATTCCCCATGTGACGTTATAAATTCCCATCTCCCTCCTATTGCTGTCGTCACACTGAATCTGAATACTGTCTCATTGCCCTGACTTTTTTCTTGTTGGCTCCTTGTATGTTTGAGCCCTTAACAATAAAGATCATGAAACAACAAGTAAAGGTACTTTTGTTCTGAATTTGTTGTTTAGACAGCACTTGTTGCCAGACATTTTAGTTTCTATTTTAATTTTTTCATGGTGCCAATGTTCCTGTCGGTGCTGCCTTATAGGCTGAAGTCAGGGCACAAAAGTGCAATGGTTAAGAAAAACCATGAAAGACTGGGTCATGAGTGACTGCAGTCTTACTTTGTAGGGTATGGAATGACAGATACCAGTGGGTGTTTGTACAGAGGTGTGTAGTATTTATCACTGCACAGGTACGTACTGCATTCCTGGTATACACCCGATGGACACCTCTGACTGCCTCTTTTTGCAGCACATTGTCTACAAATGTGTTAATATTTTCTGATTTGAGTTAGGGGACTTGCTGTCTGAAGGCATTTCCACCCCTGTGGTACGCAGCCCAACCATGAGGTCACTGGACTGCCAAGAAACATCTTTAAATTTTGTGGCAAATATGTGAAGTAAAATTTCCTGCAGAACACAGTATGCCAGTTTGATGTGTAGATTATATTAATGATAAACCCTACAAACAGGTGCTGTTTAACAGATTATCATCTTTAGGCTGAAACAGATTTTAATACTGTTTTGTTGCTCAAAAATGTTAAATACATGGAATAGAAAAAATGTGTATTTGACAAGAAAACAACATTCTTGCATGAGGTTCATTGTTTATTAAATATGAGCAGGGTTTTACCTCTGGAACCACACATCTACAGGACCTCCACTGTACTTCCCTCTCTGGTTGTCCTGACAACGACCCTGCATGCTCCACTCGAGTCCTACCATTCATTCCCACTCTGGATTCTCCTCAGCTGTGACACTCATCAGTCTCCTTACATAACCATGGAGGGCCATTGGTCTGACAAGATGCGGAAGATGAATTTGTCTCATCAGGAGCTGTGTGAGTTCCCTCTCCAGGGGGGATTCCCACCCACTCCTCTTCTGACAGGTTTGATGAATCTCCACTACGCTTCTTCTCTGGACGCAAATCCAGAGGTTTGAACCAAACGCACCACTGCTCTATCGTTCAGACGGGTTAGAGCTACACTGTGGGACATTTGACTAATGAGAGACTTGACATTTTAACCTTAACTTCAACCCAGCTCGACCTGACAAGTAGCAGATGTGTCGTGTCCTTCTGCTCAAAGTCAGTGGATCTCAGAAGTGTAGGAAACATTCAAATATTACTTGTATGAAAAGTTACCCACTTATAAGGTCTGCTTTCAGGTCTTTACTTCAGAGTATTTGCCCTAAAGTGTAGGCTACCCAAATTATAGGTACCTATAATGAAGAATAGCTTTGTTTCAATGTCATTCATTTAGTAAAATCCTGCATCTCTATGGAAATGGTACAACCATGACAAGACATAGGAAAAAATCAATGTCTTCTGTGTAGTATGTTTTAATGTGTCCCAGGTGTTACCAGTGCTGGGAAAAATGTGGGCTCCACGTGCTACTGATAGGCATTTTGGCTGGGCCTATTTACATTTTTAAAACCTCTACAAATCAAACATTTTCACTTTATTCTGCACAGGTGTGCTAGAAAGATATTTCCCCATGCAGAGTGTATCCTCCAATGATTTGCTGACGACTTGTGCCTTTGTACACTGTTTCTGAGACATGCTGCATTTATATAACTGAATATATTTTCTCTCTCTTGACATTTCCTCTCTGCTCTGTGTAACACATTTGAACATTCTCTGAGTTTTTGCCATGTGACTGTTGATTGCAACTGAGTGGCTTTTCCATTGTGTCAAGCAGTGCAGAATGTCACATTTTCACAGGATCTGGTGCAACAATTTTGTTGTTGTGGAATTTTCCGTTTATTCAAAATAAAGTAATTTCAATTGAAGGTCACAATTTTAAGATGAGATTTGGTCATTTTTTGGTGTAACTTTGGCAATTTTTTGAAAGCATATCTTTCAAACCTGTTTAGGGTTCAGAGGATTAACCCTTGTGGCCACAAGTAAAGATTGGTGTTCAGCAGTTAGTTTTGCTGGAACATAGTTGTAGGCAACAGGTACAAAGATTATTTACATATGGGAATAACAGCACAATCTCAGAGACAGCCTTTGTCTGAAGATATTATTATTTCTGCAGTGCCTCCAGGTATATGGATGCCGGTGTGATGTCAGCAGTGATCGGTTTTCCAAAGCAGAAAAAGGAGTAAGCACAGCGATGGAGATAGAATTAGCTACAGCAAGTAAGAGTGTGGTGGAACAACTCAAGCATTCAAGGAAAGTTTTTTAATGTTCCTGATGACAAAAGAAACCCTGTGCACAGAGAAAAGATTACTGTAAAAAAAAAAAAAAGGTCATTGTCAAGACAGTTCACATCATATGTAGGAAACAACAGTGTTTGAGTAATTACTCTCACTGCCAGAAGAGGGAGACAAAAGTTCCACACAGCAGGTTTAGTTCGTACATATTTACAGTTCTCGTGTCCAAAAAGAAGCAGCTGTGTGAAGTCTTTAACTCATGCCCCTTGAGTCATCCTTGAGCTGCAAACTACAAGTCTGGAAGTGAAAAAAGGAAAGAACTAGGTGAGCGCAATTCAACGGAAGGGGGCCCAGTAACTTGCTCAAAATCTAAAAGCTAATTTAGTAGCTATGACATAACAGATCTAAATCTCTGACCTAACCGTTGGCAGTCAAGTTGCATTTTGAATAATGTAGGCTCCAAAAAGAAGAATGTGTGGAAGTCAAAAACATCATATATGTGTGTGTCCTGGCTGCAGCCATCTGTTTCAATCACACTTCTCTCTGAACGTTACCGTTAAATCACATTGAGAGAAAGGTACAACATTCTATCTGCCATGCTTCACTTTCTGTGTAAATGGAAGTGCAGATGATCTGACTGATCATTCAAATCATCAGTGTTTAAGAGGCAGAACTGGATACAAGAAGAAGAATGAGAAAAGACATGGAAGGAAATATAGACAGTAAAATCTTATGTTCTGTGTAAAAATCTGAATCGGTACAATGTGACAGGTCAACATGGCAGCTGGAGCAAAATGCATTGGGCTAAATTACAGCATGTCCCTCTAAAATGTACATGTGGAAAACTGAAGGAACACAATCACTCCATTGGAACAATACAAAGCTGATTACTAAAGGACAAAACAACAGATTAGAGGCAAACTGGCAAAGACTGGAAACTATGTAGGTTTGTCGATATTTGATGCCAAGTTGCTTTTTTGGATGTCATTAGTACAAACTGAGGAGAGAGTCACTGCTGTAAAGGAACTACTTTTTTCTGTTTGAGTAAATGTCCTTAATTACTTCCCCTTTCGGCAGAATCCAAGAAGTAGAAGAGTGCAAGTAAAAGGAAATTCTTATAATTTTAGTTTCTTCTCAGATATTTGTGCTGTGCAACACTATTTTAAAGCACTAATCTCCACCCAAGCCTGTACTTCTACCTTGTCTTTCCTTTAGTCTTTCCACAATGTAACATCACCTCAACACTAACAGGACAAATCTGCAGATAATTCTTCTCACCCCCCGAACAAGCAGGAATAGTAATGTGACCCCCAAAACCCTGATGTGTTTGGATCAAAAGGATTAGATCAGAGGTACAACCTGAAGTCCTTAAATCTTAATAAAGGTCATGCAAATTTAATCCATGTAAACAGGGCCAGGTGAGTGGACTGTGGAGAATGACTTATTCATGGAGGCCTATCTGACCCAGACCTGCTGGCAGAGAGGCAGATGCTCATCAGGCTGATAGCGTGTGAGTGTAACTATGCTCCATTGCTTATCTACACCACTGAGAATTACAGGTTGTGGTGTGAACATATGGATGAGTGAGTCTGAGGGGATTAAGGATGATGATTTTCAGTAACAATGATAACAAATAGGCTTTTACAACCAAAACATGGCAACATATAGAAAAGTTGCTGCTAATTTGTGCTATGATCCAGACACCAATCAGCTGGCAGCAGGTCAGTATTTGGCATGAACAGCATGAATCCATGAAGCCACACTGCCTTGGGTCAGGTGCCACAGCCTGTTGTTTTTGACTGTGTGCATCACTTTGCCATGGCCACAGTTTAAAACCTTCTAATGGCTACTTCCAACAGGATAGTGCAGCATTTCACAGAGAAAAGAAAGGCAAACTCAGATTCAGATTCAGCAATAAAAACACACAATTGAACAAACACCTCAGATAAAAATCAAGAAATTATAAACACTGGTGACGTAGTGCAGCGAATGAAATAAACAAGTGAAAATGAGAGAATAAATAAGAAGTTGTTTCACAGGTCCAAGTGTATGTGTTTAATATTTGCAGTTCAAAAGACGGATGGTGGTGGGAAAGAAACTCTTCCTGAACTGTTCACATGACAGTGAGTTTGGTGGTATGAATGTGCAGCTTTCAAAATGCAGAAATATTGTGATGTAGTCAAATCAGCCTGAAGTTTAAACCCTTGATGCCTATTGTCTCTAATTCACATCATGCCACTTTCATTCAGACTGCAACAGAGACAGCGTATCAATTCCCCCAATGCAGTTTGTGCATATTCAATACATACCTCGGAACCTTTTGCAAGCACTGGTTGGAGTGGGACCTAATTATTATATATCTGTTATTAATATTATGTATTTGTTATTATTATATATCTAAGTAACTATGTTCTAGGTAAATGAACAATTTCCACTTATTTTAGCATCAGAAAAACGCAAAAAAAAGTTTTTTTTATTTCATTGTAAATAAGTTCAGAGGATAATCTCACAACAAAATCCTCAATATTCTTGTGGAACTCATGATATCAAACACTGATGCTGTTCTGACAGCAAAGGAAAGATCAGCATTTTAAAATTAATGATCACTTCATTAATATCAGACAACAGGAGTCAGTAACATCCCAGCAAAATGAATTCAGCTTTAGTGGCTCAAAAAGTTTATAATGTAACCGTCAAGTGATGTCAAGTCAAAGTACTATTTTTTATCCTACTAAGTATACTTCCTTAGCTAACATAGTCTCACATAAGTGGAGCAGTCTCCAGAGTGATGAGTCAGCACTGGAGAATGCTGAACTGAAGGAATCTTGAAACTAGTGACTGAGACCTAAAACCTTTTAGGAACATGTTTACTGAGGTAACAGATTAAGTGAGCAGTAGATTGTTTTTTGTAGACTTGTGTTTAATCAGACTACTTCCCACAACCACAGGAGTGGCCCCCTGCTGGGTGTACGAAAGAACACAGATTTAATGCACTTTCACATTGCATTCACTGTTCAGACGCAGAAGGTAAGTCCATCTTTTAGATTAAGTCTATGGACTGCAACCCATTGTCATCCTGCTATAGAGGAAAAAAAGGTTCTGACTTCCTTCTATTTCTTTAAGCAAGCCACAACTGTCTTGGGATGCAGCAATGGTGCTGGTGCCAAATAGGAAGGGACTTCTGGGGGCACTTGCTTTGATGGAACATCCATCCATTACCTACACACCCCTTAATCCTCATTAGGGTTGTGAGGGGCTGGAGTCTATCCCAGCTGATTTAGGGTGAAGGCAGGGGACACCTGGACAGGTCACCAATCTATCACAGTGCTACACAGAGACACAAACAGTCACACTCACATTCGCATCTACGAACAACTTAGAGTTACCAATTAACCTCAGCATGTTTTTGGACTGTTGAAGGAAACCAGAGAACCAAGAGAAAACCCACGCATGCACAGGGAAAGTCAGGACGTGAACCAGGGACCAGGGCTAATCACTGATCTGCTGTGCAGCCTTTGATTGAACATCCTTGGAAAATTAGTCTTCTTCCTTGACTAATTAGCAAACAGGCAAGAATGTCTCTTTTAGACAGCAAAGGTTGGAAATATATTCCTTACAGAACTTTGCGGCAATTTACTAAAAGATCCAAGCAGGTCTGCAGATTCAGGTTTTTGTTCGAGCTTCCAGCTAGCAGGTTGCTGCTCAGACTTGGGGTTGTTGTTGCTCATTCAAATGTTCTGACACTAGTGAGTCAGAACCTTGAGCTGAGAGTGTTTTCTTGACCAAAATAAGCATGTTCAACAGAATTTCACTAACAGTGCATTCTTTTTCGTACATGACAGGATTTGGGCGACAGCTACATTGACAAACTAGAAAAGCACTTTGAGAGCGCAGCGCTCCGCCCAGGCTGCTCAATCACTGTATCATTTCTGACGGATGAAATCTTTAAAAAAAATTGTGGTTCACAGTGGTTGATCTGTAGTAGGATCTCAATCATGTGATCATCAGCAGGCAGCTGACATAGTGTTCACTTGTTGTCATGGTTACAGTGACGACGTGACGCTATCTTGCAATGATACAGAAATCTTGAACAAATCCGTGGATCCAGACTATGAGCTGCACCACTGCCAAAATCTAATCAGGTGGTCCTTGTGCCACTTTTGACCTTCCCTGAAAGTTTCATCCAAATCCGTTACAGATAAACAGACGGACAGACAAACCAATGCCGATCATCACATAACGCCCTCAAATCAAATCAAATCCCTTTACTGTCATCGGACATACGTACAATGAAATTTGAGTACATCTCCTTCGTGGGATAAAATGATAACAGATAAGATGACTCACTTTTTTACTCCTTGGCAGAGTAAAAAGAAGGTAAAGTAAAATCCATTGTAATAAGATTGTTCTACGGATTGAATTAGTATGTTTGGCTCAGAATTCAAAAACAACAGGAAAAGAAAGCTAGTTGAAGATTTATTATCGTTACATCAAACCAGGACTGAGAACGAACGGACACAAACTGAGTCAACTTAAACTCTTGAGCGGAAACAGAAAAGCAAAACCAGACCAATAAGTCTGGTAACAACAGCAACAACTAGCACAGCAGCGGCAGCAGTGAAGGTAGAGAATATGATCAGTTAGAGAAACAAAGACAGAAGGAATAGAACAGCTGGCCCCAAACTGCCAACATCTCTCACCACAAAAAATAGCTCTAAATGAAAAGGCAACATGTCAGACAAGTAGCTCCTCTCTTTCACTGACTGCCTCTACTTTGTCTCCGTTTGGAGCTGCTTTGCCTCTGCTGTGTGGCGGCTCACAGCGCTCTGTCACTGAGCGAGGGCTGCCATGACAGTTACAGCACTCGGTCTCTGTCTCCTCTGCACGCCGCCGGCAGAGCTGAGTCTGCACTCCTTCACCGCAATCACTTCTTCATTCTGTTTATTTCTCCTCGTCTGTCTCATCCTGCAGAACGGTTCCTCTGCTCCGTACTAAACAGGCTAAATGAGGACGTGCTTTTATAAGGCGCAGGCTTTGAGTGTACCCCAGTTTAAGTTACATCGCAGAAGAAAGAAGACGTTGTACTGCCGCTTTCTGTCGCTCTGGCAGTCTCTGTCACACAGTGGGATTGAGTTTAGATGCTTTCCTCCCACTCTGATACTCATATTCTACATTTAATTGAGAAAAACTTTTAGTGACACACGCTAAACTTTTACCACCACATGTAAAGTACACTATTCTAAGACTGTCAGCACTGATCATTTGTTGTTCATTTGGCCAGTGTTTTCCTGACTCCTTGGTTGTCTCCATCTGGTCTTTTTTGGTCAAATACTGGAGTTCTGGGCTTGTATCCACTGAAAAAGGCAATTTCCCCAGTAACCAATTAGAGTTTCACTTTCCTCCATGCAAAAATGTTGACACACGTCGATCAAAACCACTGCAGCAATGTGAGTTGTTGTTGCCAAGAAAGAGGAAAAAAGACAAAGATTCTATGTTCCAAACAACCATTACAAATACTATAGCTACAAACTGGGATGGAAGTTTGCTCCTGTCCCATTTTTACTCACTGTGAGCTCTTTATCCACTGCAGCATAAAGTCCTGCTCCTCTATGGAAACAATGCCAGCACGACTAGGAGTGCAGAAAACTGCAATGTGTCTTCTGTGCTGTATGACACAGTTAGAATTCCATAAATCAAAAGAAAAGAAAAAGCAAAAGTTGAATTTCCCTGACAATTTATTTTACAAACATTAAAAAAAAATTGAATCACATGCCCAATGTTTTTCCAAGTGCCCACAGCTGCTACAAATACTGGAAAAATGAGGCCTCTGCATTCTATAGATAGTCTGTTTGATGAAGCCTACTTATTTTCAACCAGCGTTTTTTTTTGGCTTGGTGGTTAGCACTGCCGCCTTGCAGCTAGAAGATCAACAGTTTGCGTCCCGGCCTTGTCTACCCTCTGATTTATATGAACACAGCCTGAAGTTCACCCCAAAAGTCCTGAAATCAAAGTCTGCTTAAAGGTTTTGGAAGATAACTGGGCATAGTGGAATGCATCCATTGGCCTCTTAGTGCTTTCTTTCTTTCTTTCTTTCTTTCACTATTTTTAAATTATGATATTATTTAACCAGGATATGTTTGTTTACCCTTTCCACTTCCATGCTTTCTTTTATTCATGTGTTACACCAGAGTCTATTTGACATCGCCTATGAACACTTTTGTCATTAATTTTAAAGAAGGAGATGCTAAAGAGATTCCATCTGTATCTGAATTACTACCTAATTAACTTATTCACTGCTCTGTGTTGATATAACAGAGAGAGGAGGTTGAAGATGAAATACTCAGTGATGCACAGTTAACATCTATTCATCCGTCAGTTATACCCAGTCTCTCCTGCAGAGGGTCGTGGGGGCTATTCCAGGTGAAATTAGGAGAGGTAATTGGTCTCCATCCCACCTCAGGGTTAACACACAGAAAGAGATGACATGCACACTCACACCTAAGGCCAATTTAGAACCAGTTAAGCTGTAATGCCTGTCACAGGTCTGTGGGAGGTAGCCGGAGCACTTGGAGAAAACCCACCCAGACACAGGGAGAAAATGCAAACTGTACTGATTGCGAATATAGATGACAGGAAACGTGGTCGCAGCTTGTTTGGAAAATGTTTGGATCTCTTCACCTCAAGTCTTACTGCAGTGGAGGAGTCTTTTGATTTCATTTTTTTCCTGTTAGTGTCTGTCCACGCTCTTGACTGTACGTCCTCTTGCATGACAAACAAGGCAAAACCCATTTAACAAACATTACACTGACGCAAACACACACAGAGTCTGTCTGTCTGGGCCGCCACCTCTTAGACGGGCATCAGTGTGGACAGTGTGTGTCTGCCTCAGGGTCCAGGTCCTCAGATTGTGTGTCAGGCTCAGTGACACCTCAGTCACTCTGGCTGTGCAGCTGCACCATGTTCACCAACATGAGTGCCTGCGTGGCATTTTGCGGGTGCAGAGGGTGACAGGGTGCATGACAGCAGGCGGCGTGGTACTGGCACTCCCCTGTCATCTGTGAGAGTTTGTTTAGCAGTGGGCAAACACAGATTCACCCGCTGGGCTGAAGAGGAGTCATTTGAAGATGAAAGCAGCTCCTGAGCCGCACAGGATGGGACTGTGTTTAAATGGGTTCTGGGTGCATTGACTGATATTCACACAGTCCTAGTGAGAGAGAACAACACACTGAAGAGCTGAGAACACCACTAGGATCTACAAAGACAGCAAATGTTCAATTAAAAACTTACAAACTCAGAAATAATGTGTTGTGGTCTATCACTGATGGTCTGGTTGTCTAAAAATGCAGGTAAATATCTTTGTGAGGACACCTGCAAAGGAAGTTGCATGCTGCACAAGATCTGACACACACAAATAAAAACCCCAACTCTCAACAGCTATGCATGAATGATCAATCAATCAAGAGGCAGATGCTCTGTGGAAAAGAAAAAAATGCAAATGTTATAGTAAAAATCTGCACAGGTGTAAAAAACAGTGACACAAATGTCTTCAAAGGACCGCTGTGCAGCCTGGTGAGGCCTGCTTCAGCGATAGACTGGATGTGAAAGAAATCAGCGCTCAGGTGCCTTAAACCTTAATTCCCTCTACAGCAGCCAACAGAGGGGCTGAAAAAAGAGGCCAGATTGTACAGAAGTCAATGGGAAGACGACCCCCCCCACCACCACCACCACCACCACCCCACTTGATTTGTTACTCCAGTAAACATTTTCCTAATGAGTTTATGGTATGAATTACTAGTTTCAAGTCTCGTTCAACACAGTATGGTGTTTGTTTTACAAATGATCTTGCTGCTAGAATCCTTGTCTTTGACAGCAGCTGACTGGCTGGTGCTCCTGCCACTGAGCTGCTCAATGACCTAGTGGACAACACTCAAATCCCCTCTTGCAGCGTCACACTCGGCATCGCCTGCCAGCTCCTCAACAAAGGCATCAAAACGATACTTCACAAACTGACATCAGTCTAAAGATGTATGTATGACGGGCAGAACTTCACCAGTTTGAATCTGGTTGGCACACTTTTATTCTTCTAATGCTTCTGGTTTGTTTTTCAACTGTGTGGGTGAAGGCAGAAGTCTAATTGAACCCTCTGAAGCCCAGATCCTACCAGTGGGTCTGGGTGCATGTTTTCTTTTCAAAGAAACCAAAACTGTATCATGTAGCAGAGTCAGAACCCAACTTTCTGTCCTTCAGTGTATCATGTGCGATGCAGCTCCATCAGGAAAAATAAACAAAAATAAGTATAAAACTGCGATATTTCATAAAAATTACTCTGTTCTACATGTATCCATCCAAAATGAGGAAAATATGTCAGGAGCAAAAAACACCCAGACACTGTTTGGAGTTTGGCGTTAAAAACAAACAACAACAAAAAACATACTAAGATCTTAAAGACGGAAAGACTACATGAGCAGGGTTGGGTGACGAGAACAATTCCTGCAGTGGAGCACTTGAGTGTTTGATTCCAAATATGTAAGAAGAAGGAATTTGATAGTGAGTTTCTATTTCTGAGACAGTTCTATTTCAGGATAAGGAGTGGCGGCCTATAGGACAGTAAGAGGAACTAAAACTTTGTAATTCTCAAGACGGTCAGCAGAATAACTGCCAATCTTCTGCTGAAAACACATCTTTCTCACTGCACCTCGACATCAGGTCTCATTTCTACACACCATTTCATACAGAAAAAGAGGATGCAGCTACAGTTTGATGTTATCTGGCTCTTGCTCTCTCAGGTTTAAATGCACTTATGGCGTGGAATCTTGTACAAAAGCATCTGCCAAATTAATGTAATGTAATTGTTTTATGATTGTCAGTTCTCAAACCACTAAGCATTAGTCTTTATTCCCAAAGCACACGTGTTTACAATATGACAAGGCAAAGTACGAGCATCCCAGTGTCAGGTCTGACACTGCAAAATGTATTCACTGTACCGTAATAATGCTGATCAAACACGATAAAGCAAAATGTCCCAGAATCAGCTGATGTAAATGTATCCAACTAAAGTAATTACAGAAAACAGCAAATCTGCTTCTCCACATGCAGACAGATGTTTGTCTCCAGTTTACAAAAAAGCTGATCATGTACGAAAAATGTTTAAAAGAGAAAATACATTTGCTTTCAGCATATTTTAGTTTCTTTTATTAATCTCTGAACAAGATTCAGAATGAATAAAAGACTGTCTGTGTCTCATTGACTTTCCAAACTGAAACATCTTGTTCTAAATTGCTTCAAACTTGGCTTTTCCATAAAATGACGTTCCTTTAACTAAGCTGTCACTGTACTATACTCCCTGTGAACACAGTACTGAAATGTTGGTAAAATCTGAAATGCAGCAAAATACACTGATGCTGAAAGTATGTGGTAAATGTGCACTGCTACAGAACCGTTTCATTTTTAACAAAACTATCCAATTACAATGTACTTTAAAGTTAATTTTAAAACAATTTAATTTGGTTACATTACAGTCAATTCTAAAAAGTTGTCGACATATGAAGAAGTCTTCAGAAATTCTATTTATTATCTGTTGGTGCTTCAGTTCTTGGCTGGTTCTGCAATGTTCCCTGTGCTTACAGTTGTTGTTGTGAAAGAATTAGTGAGGCTTAACGCATGACTGCTGATCAAGTGTTAAGAATTAAACTTGATTAAAAAGACTTTAAGTGTATTTTTTTCTTAATTAATTTATCTGGATTAAATAATTAGGAAGCAAATAAATGTTTGGTTCATTTTACTTAAACCAACTGGCCAGTCAGTGTGCTAAACATCTAATAACAGTTTCAGCCCTTTAAGTATCTCTCTAGAATTCGTTGCACATCATTCAATTCTTTAAGGCAACTACTTCCCTCAAAGTTTTTTCTCCCCTGCAACATCCAATCTTGTAATAAATCATCCAGTCTTGCAGTGACTGCAGCAGTGATTTTTGTTTGTTTATTCACTAGTTTTAATTGCTGTTACACGTCTTTTTTATATTATTTTGTTTCTCTTAGTTTGTTGTCATGACCTCCTTAACTTTGTTAAGAAAAAAAAGATGTACAGATAAAGTTAAAAGAATGGATTAAAAATCTGAGTCAAATTGTATTTGTGTATCCACAACATTCACTAAAGGTCAGAAAAAGAGGCTGATCTGCTTTAAGGCCTTGACTTGACCCCTCCATCAATGTGGACATGAGGGAGAACATTTGTGTCTATATGGTGACTCTACTACAGGGTCACTAGTGCACATGCTCGACAGTAGTGTATATGTACAAAATACATAAATACAACCAACTCTGCAATCCACCCATCACTCTAACTCCAAGGGGACTAGAAAGTAGCCTGATTACAACAGCTCCATGTCTGTGATGTCCACAGCTGTCTGTGTTTGCTTTGCAAGGAGGCTTGATTGTACTTCCAAATGTTTGACTGCATGTGGACATCCATGAAGGTTCCACGTGAACTCCAGTGGACTTGGCAAATGACGAAACTTACATCACCTGGACCCCTTCACACTCACGGATGTGGGAAGGAAAACACTAATTTTAAATCAGAGAAAGTCCACCGTAAGCTGAGTGAGAGTGGTGCATTTGTACGTCCATCCGTCTATCCCAGCTCCTAAATGTAGCTTTCCATTCATCGAAGTGAAACACGGCCTCAGAAAGTAATCCAGCCTGTAAATACACCGCACCAAGACATTAAACTGCTGGAAGACACAGCTGGTTTGAAACTTTTGTAACTGTGGGCTCAATCAAGTTGAGTACAGTCCAGGACTCACACAAGGAGGCTCTTAAGACTTGCTAATCCATGTGTTTGGATGCAGGATCTCAGCACATTCATGGCGTGGCTACAGCTGTCCAGTTCAAACCAAGAACCTCCTTGCTGTGAGGCAACTGCACCACTGTGTCACCAAAGAATGAACTGTGTGGATCAATTTAAGGAGTCAGACCATGATGCCATTAGCCAAATTAACTGGACCAAACTTTTAAACCAAAAAAACCTGAGTCCAGCGTAAGTATTTTTTTTCATTCATAAATCTGTGGGTTTTCTATGAAGTGACGCCAGGAGGAATGTGAGTGTAGTGTCTCTGATGGTGTGTAAGTGTGTGTTTGCTTGGTGCAGGAGTCTGTGGTGTGGCTGCAGGCCAGGCTGAATGGAATAATTGATTGCCGATTGACCCTCCACTGCCACTGAGGACAGTCCTCCCTACTGCATTACTGCACACACTCATCTGGTCCACAGCGTGTGTGCAGCTTCACATCTCTGTGTATGTATATACGCTATTGGATTTGTGTGTATATATGTGTGTGTGTATGTGTGTGTGTGTCATTTCTCTGCCCACAAACCGCAGTGCAAACCAGCTACTATTATCGAAACACAAGCAACCGTGTGACCTGTGACACAATAAAATGAATGAAGTTTGAGAAAGCATGACTGGCTGATTGGGACAAAAGTGCTGAATCACAGACACACACACAGAGACACAGAGAGGTGAGGAAGTGGAGCATGAAGGGAAGTGATAGTGGTGGTTTGAGGGATTCAGCAGGAACTCGACCCCTTGTTAAAAGGTTGACTCAGTAAATCGCCTCGTGACCATCGTCAACGGGAAATAAAATAACATGAAGGAAATTCTCTTTAAGTGAATTCCTGGCAACAAATGCTGAGCTGAAACTACTGCTGGGCATAAAGCAGACAGAAGATGCACAAAACAGAACACAAATATGCAATCATAACACCAACTGTAGTTATCTGTGAAGTTGCAAATGGCATTGATAACAGTTGTTCTGCTTAAATAGTTTAAAGAGAGCATCTGGAAGCAATTCTCTCCTTATGGCACATTTTAAAAGCCTCATTTTCCAGCTTCAGGTAAAAAACGGCCTATTTTGTGTGATTCAGGCACCCTCCCTCCTCCTCCTCCTCCTTGTTTAGAGATCAGCACATCATCCCACCAGTCTCATTTATTTGTTTGTTTGTTTGCCAGTTAGTTTATTACTGTATTTTCAAAGCATGGGACAAGGTTAGATTTGCTGTTTGGGCATATTTTCTCCTGTGATAGCATGTTTGAATTTGTCTACTCAGCATGCAGCGTGTCAGGGTGTGTGTGTGTGTGTGTGTGTGTGTGTGTCTGGGTGTGTGTGTGACAGTGTGGAGTCGGTGGAGGCAGGGCACGCGCTCAGTCAGGGGTCGCAGCAGCTCTACGGCGCCAGTGCTGCCAAATTGCTTTCCTGGGTGTGCCGGGCGGGGACAGCACCCCACCCCAGCCCCGCTCTGTGGGGGCTCGTGGCCCGGGGTCACTAACTCCATCACCAGATCAGGAGTAATAATTATTAATACCCCGTGAGTGTTAACGGCACGCAGGTGATTTATCACAAATGTCGATTCCATTTTGTGCAGGGTGACAACTTTTTAAAGCTGAACACCTCCCCCGGGAGCAGATCTAACGGGAGCACGAGCACACCTCTGCTGGATGGAGCTGGTGGGTTTCTGCTAAATAAAAAGGACTGGATGTTACTAATACAGCAACCAGCGTCTTTCATCTCCAGCTGTTAGATGTAGGGTCAGTATTTGAAGATTGTTCAGCTCAGAAACACATGCTTCCTTACTGCCTTAAAAATACACTACTGTTCAAAAGTTTGGGGTCACCCAGGCAATGTCATGTTTTCCATGAAAACTCACACTTTTATTCATGTGCTAGCATAACTGCACAAGGGTTTTCTAATCATCAATGAGCCTTTCAACACCATTAGCTAACACAATGTAGCATTAGAACACAGGAGTGATGGTGGCTGGAAATGTTCCTGTTGCAGCAGAGATATTCCATTAAAAATCAGCTGTTTCCAGCTAGAATAGTCATTTACCACATTAACAATGTCTAGACTGGATTTCTCATTCATTTAATGTTGTCTTCATTAAAAAAAATAAGGACATTTCTAAGTGACCCCAACTTTTGAACTGCAGTGTATGCAAACTGAACTGAGGCTAAACTGTTATTTCGACATCATCTTATTGTCTTTTAAATGTTTCTCAGTTTAGGTCATAGGCATCAGTTTAGGTGGGGACGGTGGGGACGGTGGGGACGGTGGGGACGGTGGGGACGTGCCCCCCCCCCCCCCCCCACACACACACACACACACACTTTTTGTCAGGGGTCATTTTGTCTCCAACACATTCAAATTCTTCACATGTAAGCCGTTGTAAACCCAGTTATTTTCAGCAGTATAGAAAATTCCGACGCTCCTGAACGCACCATCCGCACTCCGCCGAGAGTTGCACAGACACGCAGCACACCTTCCTGAGGTTAAAAAAAAAACCGTGCAGATGCTAAATTTGCGCCTGTGCCAAGTGGAAGCTCCGACCAGAGGCGTGCAGGGGCAAAATTTCGGCCCGGGAGAATTAGTACTATAGCGGCCTCAGATCCCTCTATTCTCATATACTGATAGCTCAACAGGTTGAGCCTCTGCCTTTGGTGTGGTGGTTGTGAGTTTGAGCCCAGTTTGTGGCATTTTGCCGCCGTTCTTCGACATTTTCTCAAAGTGCTGTGGTCTCCATCCCCCCCCACTTTTAAAAACAAACTGACGCCCTTGGTTTAGGTAATATATTTGACATGAGGAAATATCAGCTGCAAGTGTTAAAACCATTTTACAGCCAATGTGGCACTTCTTTGCTTTGTTTTAAAGCAGGTATAGAGAAGCAGGGATTGAATTCATACTAACCTTCCTCATGGTTTACTCTGTTTTCATGATTATGTAAAGAACAACCAGGATTTGAAGTGTCTGAAGTGTTATTGTGAATGGGGTTTTCAAGCTGCAGCAGAACAGTTTGAAGAGCAGTTTAAGTCTCACACTGTGCATTCTGGGAAGTCTGCAGACTCTGTTTAACCTAAATGTTAAAGATTTAGGGAGTTGATTAAATTCTCAGCTGGAAATTAATTCAGGTCGATAGTTATTTTAGGTAAAATTGACTTGAAATTAGCAAAACTTTTGTACTTTTATTAAATTTACAAGAAACAAGTTAATTCTATTAAATTCCTATTTATTATTTTACTGTAGATTGTGAATGCTTTCATTCTAAACGCTGTAAGAAAACATCAGTGAACAGATTGAAGGATTCTTACTACTGACCACAGAAACAGTCTATCTATGCTTAGATCACATGTAGGTGGGAGGCTCCTGTGTGATGGCATTAATTAAAACATTTACAGCTGCAAACTGACATAAAATGCATTCAAATCAATGTTTTGATGTTTTATTGGCACCAGCCTAAGCCTGAGATAACTTTAACATTCAGTCTCTGTCCTGTAACTGTAAGAAGGGGTCCCTGTGAACATGGAAACAGGTTTTGCTTATTTTAATCACTTCTCCTGTTCATACTGGATATTTAAAGGATCTCCTTCTAGATAAATGATAGTTTAGTGATATGGAGCTAATTCTACAGCTCTCACTCTGCACACTGAGACACTGTAAGCTTTAGCTGAAGTTAAAGTGGATAAATGATAATAATCACACATTCAGAATTTAGCCAAGTCAAGTCAGGCTGTCTGCACTGGGAATCGACCAAATATCAACCTACTATATCCAGTATTTTTCCAGCGATTGTTAGTGTTTGATGTGTTAAGTTAATCTGAAAAATGTGCTTGCCTTAGCAAGTTTTGTGTTGGAATTGTTCAAATTTCGAGACCAAAATTTTCATTTTAACTGCAAATATATTATTTTCCAGTATCAGTTGTTGGCGTCCTTGAATAAATACAATAATCAGGGTCAGTTGTCCAAAAAACGGCTGAACAGCACAGTTCTGAATAAGAAAAACAAGCTTAGAAATCCTCAGAACTGAACATGTGACACTCTACAGCAGAATGAATGCACAGGGCTGGGTGGTCAAGAATAATCATCTGTACCATTGTTTTTAGTGTATTTTGGTCCACATATGAACAATTTCATTAAAAACATATTTATTTTTCACTTTGTCACAGATTTTGAACATTCTGATAATCAAAAAAGAAGAATATTACACAAAACAGCAATAGAAGAATGTCAGCATTTTATTGACATTTTCCACTCTTTTCCTCCAGCTGTTGCTGCTGCATCACCTCATATGATATTATCAGTGATACAGAGGTTGGGGTAGTGATACAATTATTACAATTTCTCTAAAGGTATAAAAGATTAGGGTTAGAATGACATCAAAAACATGTTTGCTGAGGACTAGCTGGAATATTAAATGACAGAAGCTTTTCATTCCAACGATATTGTAAGGAAGCGACCTCACTGGGTCATTTTTGACTCATCCTATGCATCTAAGGGTTAAGAGTGTGAGCTGGTAGCAGCCTTCACAACCACAACCACAACCACAACAACAACAGCAGGTAAGGAGGTGGAGGCTGAGGTCACCATCAGTCTTATTAAAAGGATGAGAATCTAACAGCTGCACGCAGCTTCCACACTGATTGTCTGGCCTCTCTGTTTATGGTGTGTGTGTGTGTGTGTGTGTGTGTGTGTGTGTGTGTGTGTGTGTGTGTGTGTGTGTGTGTGTGTGTGTGTGTGTGTGTGTGTGTGTGTGCGCGCGCTGTAGGTAAGCTGAGCCGAAGAGACGCTGACTGTGTTGAATCTCAGCAGCAGCAGCTCCAGACGCCAGAGACACACTGCACCTCTCTCTCTCTCTCTCTCTCTCTCTCTCTCTCTCTCTCAATGTTTCACTCGCTTTGTTTCTCAGATGCAGCTCAGATGGACTCTGCCCTGATTTATGGAAAGAAAAGCCCACAGTGTAGTCACGCTGATGTCTCTCTCTGTCTCCTACACAAACACACACTGAATGCACGTCTGTTGCCTCAGTCCACTGCACACCGCCACAGCCTGTGTTTGTGTGTGTTCTAAGTGCACACACACCCTCTGACTCTCAGTGAGGTGACGGCTGTCACACTGCTCAATGTTTCCTCTGAGTCAGCAAAAATAAGAAGAGGAGGAGAGTAGTGATGGAGAGGCTGGAAGGAGGGAGAGAGAGGGAGAAAGAAGAGAGGGTGAGCAGGACAGATATTAAGAGAAAATTAAAATTTGAACTGAGGTGAGAGGGGATGTGTTCTCTAGAGAAAAAGCTCAGCAAAAAAAAAAGGTTTTTTTTTAAGCTGGTGAAAAGCATCGAGGATAGATAACAGTTCAATAGATGGTTTATTGGAAACTGGACTGATATTGATGTCATTGAAATGTGATGAGAATGAATCTACAGGTTTGTGTGAGGAAACAGGTGTGTCATAAATGTGCAGTAAATATGTGGAAGAAGCTTTCATTATTGTTTTTAGATATTACATTTATGAAAAATGATGTGTTGCAAAGAAATGAATAGGAAAACAAATATTCAAAGCCTCTTTGGAAGGAGGAAAACGTAAAAAACTGCACCTCTCCATTTGCTTTTTTGTGGACACAAAGCCAGGAAAGACCAGTAACCAGAGCAGCACATGAAACACATGAAAGACGGGAAACTATGAAACCTGGGGGATTCTAAATCAGCCTGCAGGAGAAAAATCACACCTGAGCTTGGAAACCGAATACTGTAAAGTAAATAAAGTTTTTTAAATTCAAAACACACAGCTGCACACATGCAAGCAGCCTGAAGTGCAGGTGGGAAGATGCAGCTGCAGGAGCTGCAGTGTGGGCAACATCACTGACTTCCTCCATCCATCTAACATCTACTGACCCCAACAAGCGCGCGCGCACACACGCACACACGCACTGATACGTGCTTGAAGTGAGCCGTCACCCATCGGGCCTGACGGCGGTGTCACATCAGCACCAACTCGGGCTGGCATCTGTCTCAGGCCGCGTCCACCTCGGGCCGCGTGCACGAGTGCGAATGCACCCACACAAGCTATGTGGACATCGCGGGTATCATGCAGAAGTGCCCTATGGACACTCTCTAAACATGAAGTGAGTGAGAACGAGCTGCTCACCTGCTGCTCTGTCCGGTGGTGGCAGGCAGGAGCCGGGCGTCCTCCATCCATCACCGGCTGACCAGGCGCTCAGAGGCCCGCTGACAGGCGGCCAGAGCCAGCGGAGCGGAGGAGGGCAGCTCCGTGCGCCTCCGCTGCTGTTGCTGCTTCTGCCTCTGCCTCTCAAACACAGAGACAGATCTGGAAATGTGGGCTGTGATGCAGGAGGTGAGAGCAGCTTGCAGGCCGACATGCTGCACTCCGCTCCGGCTGCACCACACTTAGCCAGCCCGGTGCCAAAGCCGGTCCTCCTCCTCAGACAGCAGAGGAGCAGTCACAGCGGAGCGGGCTGCTCTGGAAAATATACAAGAATTACAAATAGCCAAAGAAACGCCGAAATTAAATGAGGGAACGATGCATTTAAGTGTCAAATAATGGTGAAAGTCAGCGCTATGTTTGCGCCTTTACGCGTACAAATAATAAAAACATATCTCTACTACTGCTGCTGCTAATAATATTAACAACTATAATTATACTATTTTCATTATTATTATTAATACTACTACTACTAATAATAATAATAATAACAACAGTTTTTGTAACATCTTCATTATATTCGGATTTTTGTCACATTCGACAAAATGATCATTTGTCGTAAAGCAATCAAACATATTTGCCACATTCGCTATATTTTTAAATATATTTTAACAGCTAACATTTTAAAACAGTCTCTCATATTTTTTATAAACCGAGAATATAGTTCAGATGCAGCTCATTTTTGTTGTTCTTTTGCTAACATAAACTTGTCATCATTTAATCAATAATGTTCAGACAGGTTAACAATAATACAAACGTTATTTAACAGGCTCATTTGAAGGATTATTTTAGTTTTTATCTAGTGTCGGCAAAACGCAGCTGGCCTAAAACAAGTAAAAGACGGGAGCACATTTGTGACATTCTTCCATAAATCATTTAAGGCCGGAGTGTCTTTGGGTTGTTTTCTTTTTCTAAATCCAACCTGCAGTGGAACAATGACGGCAGCAGCAGTCTGACAGGTTTGGGACAGAACTTTTTATTAAACATTATGAAAACAAGATTCTCAACAACGATCCACTTTGTAGGGTTTTCACTTGTTGACACGTCAGGACACGTTCATTGAATAAATATAGAAATCATATGTACAGATATACATTTACAGCACTGTGCAGAAGTCTGTTTTATTCCCCTTCTATTTATTCCCTTCGAGTTCACATTATTTTTGTCGCTTTAAGAAAAAAAAAGGAAAAGTCAAACTTCATCTGGAAAAAATAGAATTAAAGCAAATAAGATCACCGAGGAGGATTTATTGTTCGATTACAATTTTAGAAAATAAATAAGGAAATAGAGATCGCAAGAATTAAATCACGTTTGATTGTTGGTTTTCTTCACACACAAAAATGTTTGGGACGAAATAAACAAACAAAAAATTGAATAATCTGAGTTTCCTTGTTGCACTTTGCGCTTGTTTGTGGCTGTGAATGGAACATCTGCAGTCTGAACCTCCAACAGGTTGGCTGAGCATCGGACACTTCTGCACAATATTGCACATATATCTAGGCAGCAGAAAACACACGAACCAGGGATTTGTTGTTGACAGAATAATGTATGGAGTTACTCCAAGAACAGTAAACTCTCCCCACCAGGCTCCTCTTCCCTAACAATCACGCATCCTCCTGTCACACACTGGATCTTATTAAGACACGGGGCTGGGGAAGGATCCCACAGGCCCGACACATTTTTGTCTACAAATATTTAAAGTTTAAAAAAGAAAAGAAAAAAGAATCATTAAACTAAGTCTTTTTAATCATCGGGTTGATGCATAGAGTTTTAGCAGCGAATGCAGTCCTTGTCCGTTTCATAAATGAGGATTTCCGCCTCATCAAATTTACATCCAGGATTTTAAGAGTAACAGATCAAAGGTCCTACGAGTAGAAAACAAAAGTCCAGTTTGATCTCTTCTTAGTGCAGTATAGGCTTGTTTTTGACATTACACATGTTCAGTAGGAGGAGGAGGATACCATAGACGATTTGCATGCTGTAACATACAAACATTTGTATTAAGACATTTCGAATAATCCAAGCAACAAAAGCAGTTTTCTTTAAAAAGAGAGAAGGGAAAATAGCACAGGTAACTGTTTTTTTTCTCTACACATTATGTACAGGTGGAAATAAATACAGTCTAAAATCTGGCTCAGATAATCTCTTTTTGTCGTTTTTCTTTTCTTTTTAAAACAATAGAAAAATTGATTGAAAATAGCAGTTAAAGACGCATCCATGTTTCGCAGTAGCAGATTGATTTGCATTTTTGTCCGCAGTCCTTGCACCTCTGTGGGATTGTGGGAGGCAGGGGGAACATTTTGGTGGCTTTTTTTTGCATACCCAGGCCTTACTGATGGCAGAGGAGGAGGAGGAGGAGGAGGAAGAGGAGAGGACCATGGGTCATGCTTTTTCCATACATGTGTGGGGACTGTGGGAGATGACTGGAGGTTACCATACATGTCCTGCATGCAGGGTTGCAAATAGGGATCTATTAGACTTGCATTATTGAAAGGTCTCTTCTCTGCATCACAGATCGCCTCTCTTTCACATCAACAGTCTTTGGAGCTTTCTGGAGCGAAAGGAGAGGAGGTGTATTGCTTCTTCTGCTTCTCTTTCAGTTCTTTCAGACTTTAAATTAAAAAAATCTTTCTTTGTCCCAGTTTAAAGACAGAATCGTCGCTCTCTCTAAATTAAGACAGTCACGTCAAACGTCCTATTGGTTCAGTAAGACTTCTGACTAGAGAACAGTCTACAGGCTAAGTGATCCCATGTGAACAGAAGTTTAGCCGAAACATCTTTAAGACTCAAAATGCGCAAAAGGTTCACAGTCTGTGCGCATCAAATGTTAAGATGTTGAGTTTAAAAGTCTTTTTCTGTCGGGGGGAATAACTGTAAACAAAATACAAACGCAGAAAAATATAAATTAATGTAAGAAGGATGTTTAGGTGGGGGTGTAATTCAGAGTCTATGCTACAAATCATCAGTCTCTCACATGAAGAACTCGGTGTTGGCCTGTTTCCCAGACGGATCTCTCGTGTTCGCGGGTCCACCGGCATTGTAGGTCCGGCTGGCCAGCTTCTCATACTTCTCCTTGTATAGATCCCTTTCCTTGACCAGGCGCGCCACGTCCTGCTTCAGCTGCTCCACCTGGTTCTGCAGGGTGCACTTCTCGGTCTCTAGCATGTGCCTCTGCTGCACACGTTTGAAGCGGCAGGACTGCGCGTAGCCCCGGTTCTTCAGGGTGCGTCTCTTCTGCTTCAGGCGGATCACCTCCTCCTTGCTGAAGCCCCGCAGCTGCCGGTTCAGCTCCCGCACCGTCATGCTGACCAGCTGCTCGTCGGAGAAGCGGTCCTCCAGGCGGGCGTGGTGGCCGTGGTGGTGGTGATGGTGGTGGTGATGGGCTTGGTGGTGGTGCGCCGCCGAGGCCGTGGACAGGTCCTCCCCGACGTACTGCTGCCCGCGGAAGCCCTCGTAGGCCTGGTGGTGGTGGTGATGGTGGTGCGCGTTGCCGATCAGGGCCTCCACCGCGTCCTCCGGGGTCAGGTTGAGCGCCTCGGGGTTGATGTGGTGCTGGTAGCTGGGGATCCAGTAGAGGTCCTCCAGCTGAGGCTTGCCCGCGTTGCTGTGATTGTTGTTGACGCCGCTGTTGTTGCTGCTCCCGCTGCTGTTGACGCCGCTGGTGAGGCCCTGGTTGGGCTGCGCGCCCGGGCTCGGGGCGCAGAAGCTGGGCGAGGAAGGCACTGAGGAGCAGGGTGTGCTGATCGGGGTGGAGGACAGGGAGCCGGACGGGAGGCGGTGGCAGTAGCGGTCGGCCTCCGGCGGCTCCTTCTTGACCTCAAACTTCATCAGGTCAAAGTCGTTGACGTACTCGATGGCCAGAGGGCTGTTGGGCAGCTCTGCGCTCATGGCGAGGTCGGTGGCCATGTCAGTCCATGCGACGACTCCTGCCCTTACAGCCAAACCGACGGCAGGCAGCCCTCTCGGATACAGATTGCACAGAGGAATAAAAGCCTGTATGGTGTATATATAGACACACGCACACGCCCGGTGCGTGGAGCTGCTGCAGGGCCGGCGGGTGGGTGGAGAAACTTATTACGGCTGCTCGTCCCTAAGACAACTTCTATATATAGTGGCGTGAATATACGTATGCATGTAAATGAACTTGTACAGCTGCCAGCTCGCCTCCACTCGCTGCTCTTGTTGACAACTTATCCCAGGTCAAATGCACGCTTTAATACCAGGAGCCCCCGGGGCGGCTGAAACTCGAGCCCGATGAATTTGGAGACACCAACCTGTCTTGCCCTCGCTTCACCTCTGCAGTCCACTTGCCTCCTTGTGATTTACTGTCCTCGGATCTGCTCGATCAGGTATCACGAAAAGGTTTCTCTCTCCTCCGCTCGCTGTTATAAATATTTTCCAAGCATCCTTCTTCGCTTGTTTACAACTTGATCATGAAGTCCCAGCAGCGGGTTGAAGTCACTGCAGCATGGCCCGGACTGAAACTTTCTCACACAAACAGCATCAAGCAGTGTGTGGCAGTCACAGAGTGCGTAAAGGTGTGCCAAACGTCCCAGGAATCCAAAACGGAATGGCACTGTCAGACTCTTTCAGAGTTCGTATGGTTCATGTGAGGTTGCAGGTCTTAGTGGAGGGACGGGGCTCTGGTCCCTTGTTGTTGTGGTCAGTCCATATAGCAGCTTCTACTTACAGGCTCGGTCCCCACGCTCCTGCCCCCCCTTGTCAGGCAGCGCTGTTGACCTTACGTGTTGACTGTGTGTGGAATTTTATGGAAGAGGTGATAAATTCCAGTTGATTTTGCCTCTGATATTCCTCAAACTATACTCCTAATAGCTCCACGGTGCAACAACGCAGTGTCACTGAGGCGCTGGAAGGCAATCTGCACTTATAAAGGCAGCGTGGCCCCCGACCCTCCCACACAGAGGTGTGACGGGCCAATGGGAGGAGAGCGCAGGCGAACATTTGCGTTCTCCTATAGCAGAGCCTCTGCTCCGACAGCGGCCGGCCGAGAAGAGCCGAGCAGAGCCGAAGGGAGAGCAGCGCGCCTGGAGAACAGGTGCAGCAGATCCCCCCCTCTAGTGACCGAGCCAACGCTACTGCACGGAGGAGCGCGGAGTAAGATGAGAAGTCCGGGAGTTTCTCAGAGAAAAATGTTTACTCGCTACAGAGAAGCACCTTTCACCGTTTCAAAGCGCCTGTCAGCTCTGAAGTCAGATTTCACAGACAGAACATGACTTCCAAGTCTCTGATTCGTGGTAGTCCTCTAAGTACATTTAAGTTCATATTGACTTTAAATGGCTCTGCTTTACACTCCTAAAGGCTCTGATCAATAGAAAATGCATTTAAGGTTTAATTAATTGCCATATTTGCGTTTCTTGGAACTTATACTGATTTGCCAATAGGAGAAAATAAATACATTTTATCCAGAACACATTCACTGATTTCATAAATCCAGGGTGTATTTTACTTATGCTTGTACAACGTCACCCATAAACGTATGGAATGTCATTTGACCCCTAAAAAGAAACCTATTGATGTTCAGATTAAATTAGAATCAAGGTAACTGGCTGTATATGGACACTGCAAAAGGCAGGAGGTCAAAGTGGAGAAATACCACGAAAGACCAAAAAGAAACAATTAAAAATGGGAGAAAGCAATGCAACGGATGAACATAAAATATATAAGTGCAGCTGTAAAGGGAAAGAGCTGCTCCTGTAAACACAGAGGCCAGGTGGGTGAGTAAACCTGCGCGTAAAACTCCTTCATGCTGTTGATGGGACAGGGAAAAGTGAGAATATGACACCGGATAAAGCATCTTCTGTCCTATTAACTTTATTAAAAACAGCTTATTATGTCCACTGTAGTCCCCGGGGCCTCACAAAGGAGGCCCTGAGATTCCTCTGACACCACAAACCACCAAATCTATCAATCACTGATCGATTTAAGGCCGTGCGCCCCACTGACAAAAATCAATCGGCATTTCCGCGGGTCTATGAGGAGGCCGGGCTACGGCTGCGTGCGGGTTACGCGTGATTGGATGGTTTTCATTCGCAATTAAACACAAATTGCATCCCAACTCATCTCCGCGCGGATCGACGGATAATTAAGCCCCGCTGCCTTCTCCTCTCTGCACGCGTGTGTTTTTCTCTTGGGGGGAAAGACGCTTTCAGTTGGGGGTTAAAGCACATCAGAGCGGGAGGCTGAGGAGAATGTCGATAGCGCTGATAAGCATCATGGGAGCAGGACTTCAACAGGGACACCGCTGCACCTGACCCGTTTAGCCTCTTCAGCAGCGGCCGCCCCCGGAGTCCCATCCGCTCCCCGGTATGTGAGTGATATATCTGCGCTGCAAAGTGCCGATCCGAGGGAGAAAAAAAAAACAGGTGGCAGTAAGTTTCACTTGGTCAGATGTGAACAGGAAAACCTTGCACAGCTGCTGAGCTTAACTTCCAGTCCGAACTGGCCATGAAATACGCGCCCCCCTCTGCCTCAAATCTGCTGGCAAGGATGAAAAGGAGTGTATGAGATGAAGGGATGGAAATCATATCAAGGTATTTTAAGTTTAGGTGCGCTAAGTCATTAGGAGAGGTTTTTTTTTTTTTTTTTTTATCAAAAAAGCAGGAGCTGGACCTCAAACGCCAAGCTAAGCAGTCCGCATTGAAATGGCACATTTAAGAAGATCTGCTGTGGTCCATTCATTGTCAGGGGAAGGGGAGTGTCTGCGGCCGAGGGCTTGAGACATAAATTTTTGAAGTCAGGGTTTTCTTTGTGCCTTTGCATATTGGGACTTCGCTGCAAGTGCAGTTCTACCGACTTAAGCAAAACGGACATCAGCAAGGTGGAGGATCGACGGCGCGCTTTGAGCCAAAGGTAGCCAGCATCCAGACCAAAGAGAGCAGCTCCAGGAGGTGGCTCAGGGTTATCTGAGGCCTGGAGGCTCTTTGTCACCGCCGGTAAGTCACTAATGCCGCCGCGGAGGAATCAGCTTTAATTGTGCAGGAGATGTGACACGCACGCGGGCATGCGCACGGACAGTGAAGTTGCAGGGAGGCTTACTTTAGGAATGAGGAGTTTCACCACGTTTAGGAGAAAGCTTGTATAGAAATCATGTTTGTTCCCCACAGTGATGAAAGGTTTCTGGTCTCAAAGAGGCAAAAAATAAAAACGTCACAAGACCGAGTCTGGACTGAAAGGAGGAGAATAAGAAAGAACAGCAGGAGGATAACAGCAACCTGGCTCCTATTTTAGCACCTTATGATCACACTTCATTCACCAAAGTCAATGCCTAGATTTGGGAGCAGGGAGACATCTGAATCTGAGGACAGACAAGAAACAGTGAAAGCTTTAGGGACTGGACAAACTACAAATAACATCTGTTCAAACCAACACAGATTTCAAATCAGGAGCACATTATGAAACAGACGAGTAAACTCAGTGAGATCAAACATGAAAAACTTCAGATGATGGTGAGGTTTCAGCCAGCGTGACTCCAGAGACCAGCTTTGTTAGTTTTCTGTGACTTTCACTCAGCACAGTTCTGTTTTCTGTCAAACACAGGAGCATTTCAATGCTTACAGTCGTCATTAATTCCTCCCTGCAGCCCACTGAGCCATGTCTGAGGCCTACGGTGACCCTGATCAGAGGATGCGTTCCACATCCTCTGACACCTGACACCAACTCAGCCACACTGAAAGTGGTATTTAGGCCTCATGTCATCCTATTAGTGTTATCTCTGATGCTGGAAGAAACACCAATGGTTAGAAATTTTAACTGTATGTTTACCTACAAGTGAGCACATGGAATTAAGGCGGCAAAAATGTCTTGATTTTAAAATATTCACATTTGGGAAACTGGATTTAGAGAATTTACATTTTTTTTCCATTAAAAAATCCTCAAACTGGTTAATTGATTATCAGAGTAGTTGGCAATAAACTGATTATTTGTTACAGCTCTACCTCAAATGTCAGTAAAACTTCTCATTGCAGAGGAAAACTGCTCAAAAATGTTCAGTAAACTGTGACTAAAGGTTATGGCAGGTTGGATCACAAGTGTACAGTTCAAGAAGAGTTTTCTTTTTCACACCTTTGCTCCATCTGGGGGATTTCTTTCTAGGTGCTGCTACCATTCTGTCAGATCTCTGTAGTAATGTGGTGCTGATAAAATAATCTTTATTATCTGAACCTCCACATCAGTAACAATAAGGAGCTACTTTGGACTTTAGATTTGGAGTTGTGTGCCTTTTATGGTGGTCTTTGAGATACAGAAGTGATTGTGTTGTAAAACGGATGATTCAAGAACAGTGTTAATACCAAGTTCACAAAAGTTTGTAGAAAATAATGAAGAGGAGAGTTTTAAACTGTACTTCAGGCTGCAGATCATCCTTTAAGGTGTCTTTAGAAACCTTGTAGGTATTGAAAGGTTTATAGATGATAAATTTGTTTTCTGCATCATCTCTTTATAGTTTGCTTACATTAACATTCAAAAGTTTGGGGTCACTTAGAAATGTCTTTATTTTTGAAAGGAAGGCAGGTTTTTTTTTTTTTTTTACAATGAAGATATCAATAAATATATCAGAAATCCAGTCTAGACACGGTTAATGTGGTAAATGACTATTCTAGCTGGAAACAGCTGATTTTTAATGGAATATCTCCATAGAGGTACAGAGGTACATTCCCAGCAACCATCAGTCCTGTGTTCTAATGCTACATTGTGTTAGCTAATGGTGTTGAAAGGCTCATTGATGATTAGAAACCCCTTGTGGAATTATGTTAGCACATGAATAAAAGTGTGAGTTTTCATGGAGAACATAAAATTGCTTGGGTGACCCCAAACTTTTGAACAGTAGTGCATGTCTGCCTGTGTCTTGTTCTCAGGTCAGTTAGCTATTAGTAATTAACTTAGCAGCGAGGCAGGTTCTTATCTAAACTAATCCACTCTTTTATTCTGCACTGGTTTATATTGAGTATGTCTTTCATATGTTATATGTTATGACCCACCAGGAATACTTGTCTGTGTTTTTATAAAATTTCACCAGAGCACCCAAACAACTCTCCTCTTTGACTGCTAGCTCAGTTAGCCAGTCTGTCTGTCCATTCATGTTATCATAGCTCATAAGAATGAAGGACAACTGCACCAAAAGAACATCCAAGTTGTAAAAAAAAGTGGAATTTTCCTTCAGTGAACTTCAGTATAACTAAAGAGGACCAATCTCATAGAAAGGAAGCAAGCAGGATTTCTGAACACACATCATATTCACAGAAATAATTTGTACCAAGTCTCTCCAACACACACCTTCACACAAACACACACGATGAAGGATCACAGTTGACCTTTCTTTTTGTCTCTTTGGGTCTCCGTGGACAGATGATTTCTCTCCCTCTGTCTTCTCTCCATCTCTTGCGCTTTTACTAAAAATTGAAATATTGATCTTAATTAGAGTTTGCCGAGCTCAGCAGCTCGCGTTGAGGGTTTTAGACAAGAGGCAGCAGCGATCTGTCTAAGGCACTTACGTCTTCAGCGCAGCAGAAGAGCAACGTGGGTGAGGAGGAGGAGGAGGAGGAGGAAGGGGAAAAAACGTGTGGTGAGAACAGAAGAGTGATGGCTCCCTGTCTCCTGCTTTTTCTTAGAAACATGTCGAGCTCTCCATCTCTGCTCGCTGCTGTCAATACAACTGAGAGAGAAGCGAGTTGAAAAGTGACACACACACACACACCTCAAATATTCACCCTGACAAAATGTATTCAACACGGTTTAACTGGCAGAATGTGACAATCTGTACATGAAGTAAAGTTTTCAAGTTCCTCTCATGTGAGTGATGTCGGGTCCACACTGAGGCCTGATGCAAATTAACAGCAGCATAAAAAGACTGCACCTATGGCAAGTCTTTCAAACATCCATGAACTGCTTTTGTCCATCTTAGAATTACAGACATCAATGTCAGTATTAGTCATGAAAACATTTTGAATTTTTTCTCAACATACACTACCTGTGAAAAGTCTTAGAACACTCCAATTTTCCCATTTTTAAAAGTTATTTTTTTTGGCCTTTTTGGCTTTACTAGACAGGGGCAGTGAAGATGCAGACAGGAAAGTAAGGAGAAGAGTTGGGGGGAAGACACGCAGTACAGGGCCGTGAGCGGAAATCAAACCCAGGCTGCTGCATTGGGGACTAGCCCCCTGTTCATGGGTTGCCCACTCAACCTGTTGAGCTGTCCAGCACCCAATTATTCCATTTTTTTAATCGAAAATTCCACATGTTAATGTCTGGTTGTACTCTGAAATGAACAAATAAAAAAATGAAGTAAAAAAAAAAACAATTTATAAACTAAAATGTATTCTAAACCTTTGACTCATCAAAATATCTACCTTTGGCAGATAAAACAGCTGAACACACTCGTGGCATTCTTTCCAAAATGGAAATAAAATATTCTTCAGAAAGTTCTTCCCATCTCTGTTGCAGAAGTTTCCATAAATGTGTGGTTCTTGTAGGTTGCTTTACTTTCACTCTTCTGTCCAGTTCATCCCAAACCAGCTCCATGGGGTTTAAGTCTGGAGACTGTGCTGGCCACTACACATTTTCAAGCTTACCATCATATTCTTTTTTCTTAAGGTACTTCTGGCATAGCTTGGACTTAATGTTTTGGGTCATTATCTTGCTGTAGGATGAACCTCTGACCAACTACATACCAGAGGGTACTGCATGCAGAATGCTGTGGTAGCTGTTTAGGTTCAGGGTACCATCCTGGTTCCATCCTTTCTCCTACTCGACAGCGTACAAAAATTCTGCATGATGAACCGAAGATTTCAAATGTTTATTCATCAGTCCATAATACCTTCTTCCAGTCTTCCATTAGTCCATTGGTGGTGTTTCATGGTCCAGACAAGCCTCTTTCCTTATTCTAACATCTTATCAGCGGCTTTCTTGCTGCAACTCCAAGTCTTTTCTTCACAGTTGAAACTGAGACTTCTTACTATGACCACTATTAAGGTTGTTGTCCTGTGAGCAGCCTATCACCAAGCTGTTGACTCTCACAAACTTGTCTTCTGATTCTGTTGTGGCTTTGGGTCTTCCAGAACTCTTCCATAGTTTCCCCCAGTATCTGAATGCCTTTTAATGGTGAAGAAAACTGGACTCACTGACACCTTGACTTTCTTTGCAGTTTCTCTGTAGGAAAGACCGACATTTTTAAGCGCTATGATGGTCTGTCTCTCTTCTATTGTTTATTGTCTTTTCCTTTCCATTTTTATAGCAACACACTACTTTCTGCAGTACAATACTGTTCAAATAAAGCTCTGGAGGGTGTGGTGTCACGGTGTGTTCCAGCACTACTTTTATGCAGACAGCAGGGGTTGTAAGTAATCATGAAAAGTTGAGACACCTGTAGGATTTGGTTGCACCAACTTTCAAGGCTTGATCAACCTCCATTGCTGCAGAACAGCTTTAAGTTGTTAATCCATTTCTTGTTCCCTGAAAAAGGTCTTTCTGTATCATTCTGAAATGCACAATATTTTTCAGTTTGGGGTAACATTAACTTTTTTTTTAACCTTTGTCAGTTCACTACTTACCTTTGTACCATTTTAAGCTTTTCATTGGACTTGAATTACTTGAATTTCAATAAAAAACTGGAAAAACTGGGGCGTTGTAAAACTTTGGACCGGTAGTGTATCTATAAAGTCATTCTCTACAGTCTGAATTTGGAGCTTAAAACAAATGCTTGTTATGAAAATGGGCTGCACAAGCTGATTTTCCATCATAATTTATCAATAAAAGAGATATAATTGGAGTAGTGGTTGCTGGATTATAGATGTGATTTACAGATGCTTTTTTGGATGGTGGTCAAACACAACAGGAAGTTCTAAATTCTCTACAAATCCTGTGCTATTTCTACCTGCAGCATTCAGAGCACTTCAGGAATACTCTAAAAACAAAAAACAGTGCAGCTGCACTCCAGTCTGGAACGAACTACTATATCCTGTAAAAACTACAATGTCACAGCCAGCCCTAGTGTTCTGTATGGGATCAATGCTACCAAATGTAGCAGACTGATGCATGCGTATTGTATAAAAAGAACAACTGGTCTTGCTAGATCATATTTAGGTCTTAATTAGGTCTGGATGTTGTCTGGACCCATGGAATCTAAAGTAAACATATTCCTGCCTTTTAAGAAGCATTTTTCACAATACATTCAGCAGTCTCACAATGTCACGTGAACATAGTAAACTTAAACAAGACCAGAGTCAGCCTAGAGACACACAAGTAACTGTGAGGCTGCTCTAGATGCTTTGAGCTGAATGCTAATGTCAACATACCAACAGACCCATGAGGGCAGTTTTAACATGCTGATGTTAAGCAGGTATTAAGTTTGGGAATGCTATTGGTGTTGCAGACATTTGGCCATGACCTGATGATCACATGAGAGGAAAGGCAGCCTCAGATCACCACAGTCTTTAGACTTCATCCTCTGTTCACAAGGAAGGGATGCCTGCACCAAATTTCATGTCAATCCATCCAATTGTCGAGATATTCAAATAATATTTGAGCGACACTGCCCCCCACAGAGACATGTCACTAATTAAGCTATGCATAAGCCTTTATAAAAGTGGTTTAGACGTTGAAATGTCAGTCAATCAGCAATAGGTGACTTTTAGCTGCTGGAACTTACAGATTTTATAGAAATGGTACAGATGTTTCCACAAAAGCTCCATAATCAAACCATTCAGCCTTTCTGTTTTTGTTGCTGTGTGCGATCAGACAGCTTTGACTGTGTTATATGTTAGCCTGTACACTGAATTTTGTGTTGTTGATGGTGATGTTGGACAGGTGAAGAAAGCTACTTGATGAGCAACACTGAGTGACCAGAAAACTGACACCCATTGTTGAGCTGAACCAATCAGTGTCGAACCAGCAGCTCTTTTTTTCCTTTCTGAAAGAGGTTCTGCAGAGGCGGTTCTTGAGGTCGGAACACATAAAAAGGTTTGAACTGTCCGAAAATGACCCACAAGCTTCTGCAGTGCAACACTGCCTATTCATGTGGATCAGTCAAGGCAAACTTTGATGCCTACATTTTTCTGTGATCTCTTGTTTTGTTGGACAGTGTAAATGATCAAACCCTACAGACATTGTCACTTAAAAGATATGTCCACGTCTTTCATGAAGAGAGCTTCATTTTATCATTTTATTATCATCACCAAGGCCTAAACTAACAATAAAAGGATCTAAAGCGGCAGTATGTTCATGTGGCTCACTCCTTCAGGCTGTAAAATTCCATTGTTGCATTTAAAAACAGTTAAATGCACATACTTGAGTCACACATGGAAGTGACATGTTTCCTGACACTGAGGCTTAATCCCTTATTAGCTTGTCAAATTAGCAAAGAAGTGTAAACACAGAAGTGTGTCACTGAGACCAGTGACAACCTCACATGTAACTACTCTCCTGGGATCAAAATGCAGTTGCAGCCTTGTTTCATAATGAACACACTGCGTTCATCACGACGGGAAATTAGTCTAACAGTTTGTTGATATGCAACATTTTCTGAGCAGCCCGTCGTGAAGATAAGAAGTTACGATTACTCAAACGACATGAGTATAAAATAATTATCCGAAGAGCAGTGGCACAAGATGACATTTGAAATTACTTTTGTGGACATGCTCTGGGATGCGTTACCTCCGGACAAGAATGAGCACTCAGGTGCACACCCACTCCCACATATACAGTGCCACTTCTTCATTCTGCTGGGGGATGTCTGATACTGTACAGCACAAGTACATGTTTCTAATCTATAGTGTCACGCCGCTTGTTTACTGAAATCATGCCTTGGTTAAATAGCTTGTTAATATTGCATATCTGTGACTTAAACATACAGACTGAGTAATAATAATTTTATTAGTGGAGCCTGTGCTTTGCGGGAAATCTGAGGAGTTACATCTCTGCACTCAACCACTGACATCACATAAGAACAGATGAAGAGAAATAACGGGCACAGAAATAACAAACGCACTGGAAAAACTGTGTCTTTGTGTGACACGTGGAGGAGCTTTGCTGGTGACACTGTTGGGATTTATTCCAAACTGAAGGCACACTGAACCATCATGGCTACCACAGCATCCTGCAGCCACATGACATCCGGTTTGGTTTAGTTGGACCACCATTTATTTTTCAACAGGACAATGATCTGACCAAGAAGGAGATGATGGAGTGCAGCTTAGGTGAGATGACCTGGCCTCCACAGTCACCTGACCTAAACCCAATCCAGATAGTTTGGGATGAGATGGACCACAGAGTGAAGACAAAAGGGCCAGTAAGTGCTCAGCATCTCTGGGAGCTCCTTCAAGACTGTTGGAAAACCATTTCAGGTTCTATCTCATGAAGCTCATCCAGAGACAATGCCAAGAGTGTGAAAAGCAAGAATCAAAGCAAAGACTGGCTATTTTGAAGAATCTAAAATATAAAACATGTTTTGGCTTATTTCACTTTGTTTTTTGTTTACTACATAATCCCATATGTGTTCATTCATAGTTTTGATGCCTTCAGTGAGAATCTGCAATGTAAACAGTCATGAAAATAAAGAAAAACCTTTAAATGAAAAAGTGTGTCCAAACTTTTGAATGATAGTATAGATTTTGTGCAAAAAATGTGGGGGTACCAAATAGATGGTAACATACCAACAGCACCAAAAGGCCTATTTGCAAACCCAATAATTTAGCCATCAGGAGAACAGTGCATGTAAAAGATCATCAGATGTGCTATTACACTGTCAGACACAGGTAAATGCAGGTGTTGTCTTTCGACCACATCTATTACAGACCATATACTGCACTTTTGTGACAGTTGAAATATCATTCAAAGCTTGTCGTGTTAATTCTACCTCAGTGGGGCTTTAGTGTAAATTGAATCATGTAACTACATCATATGTCTGGCATTTAAGCGCAGTTTAAACACATGAAGCAAACAAGAAAAAGAGTATTGTGTACACTTTCTCTCAAACACACAGAGACACACTCACAGCATGGTGAGGATGAAGTCACAGTGCGCTCATGTGTCTCATGTCCGGGCTTTAAAGTGAGGGGCACTGCTGCTTCTGTCACCACCTTCCCGACGAAACCGCTCACAAACACGCTTGAGTCATGTGACGACATTGCTGCTCCGAAAGAGAAACACACTCACAAGCTATAAACACTTTCACAGCACTGGCTTCACATGTCACAAAGAGTCTGTGAAACAAACACGGGTGAAAAGCTGATTCTTTATTTTTCTTTTTAAAATTTACAAAACCTGATGAAAAAAAACTGTGCTGTAAACACCCAAGTATTTACGTAAACCAAGTTTTTCAATAAAGAAAAAACTCTCAGGCCCTGAGTGAAATCAGTCAAAGGGAAGAGACAGGAATATATCTGCCAGGACAAACCTAAAAATCACTTATCAGTAAGATCTTTTCACCTCCATTGTTGCTGGTCTCTGCAGTCTTACAGCCGAGGCTTGATCTGCAGCTTTTTCCCTGTGAAAGAAAAACAAGAAAAAAGCATAAGAAGAAGAGCATTTGTAAAAAAAATAAAAAAATAAAAAGATCCAGTTATAAAATGACAAATTGTTTGCATGTGCCCATGTGTAGCACACTGATCTACTGTATGTTAAAATGCTTGAAACCTGCTGAAATGTTGAGTGATGACATCTCAGCTGATGAGTAAATGAGGACAAGAACAGGACAACAGCGATGGATGAAAATGTGTGTGTGTGTGTGTGTGTGTGTGTGTGTGTGTGTGTGTGTGTGTGTGTGTGTGTGTGTGTGTGTACACAAAAAGAGTGTGTGTGTGTGTGTGTGGGGGGTTGTACTCTGGCAGTGATACATTGCATCTGGGCTAATTTATGCAAAGTGAAGAGGAGCTTGTTTGGCCGAGTTCCACCTTTAATGAGGATCTGGGCGGTGCAGTGTGTTAGTGACAGACTAGAGTGTCATTAGTAATACTTTAGAGCACAAACCAGCCGGACAGCAGGGGTGGAGGATGAGCAAATGATCAGTGGTTCATCTGCATGTGTCTTTCTGTAAAGCAACAGCCTAATTCAGGTCTTGGCTGTTTTCTCCACAGAAAAGAGCAAAAGAGAAAAACTTTTCCCATTCATTCACTTTTTCTGGTTTCCATGTGTTTCTTAGTCATTAAGAGGTAATCTAAAATGCTAGATGTTATGCAGGAGAGGTTGGAACCCTGTGAGGAGACAGCAGCAGCGGCATGCTACCAAAATCTCATGATATGAGCAAGGCATCCATTTTTACTTACTGGATATACACAGCATGCAAGGATGGACACCTAAAAGAATCCATAAAACTAGTGGTGGGATGTGACAAATTTTTTTTGTCTAATTAATTAGAGGCTTTGTAATTATTTACCATGAATAATTGCATTCAAATAAATTTTGGTTGATGATTGAATTGATGAATAGACATATACGTGAACAAAATTGTTTGTTCCATTTATACACACGTGGACAAAATTGTTGGTACCCCTCAGTTAAAGAAGGAAAAACCCACAATTCTCACTGAAATCACTTGAAACTCACAAAAGTAACAATAAATAAAAATTTATTGAAAATTAAATAATCAAAAACAGCCATTACTTTTGAATTGTTCATTAACATAATTATTTAAAAAAACAAACTAATGAAACAGGCCTGGACAAAAATGATGGTACCTCTATAAAAGATTGAAAACTATTTGACCAGAGTGACATGATTAACTCAGGTGTGTCATTTAATTGACATCACAGGTGTTTCCAAACTCATAATCAGTCAGTCTGCCTATTTAAAGGGAGACAAGTAGTCACCCTGCTGTTTGGTGAAAAGGTGTGTACCACACTGAACATGGACAACAGAAAGCGAAGGAGAGAATTGTCCCAGGACATCCGAAAAAAAATTATAGACAAACATCTTAAAGGTAAAGGCTATAAGACCATCTCTAAACAGCTTGAAGTTCCTGTGACAACAGTGGCTCATATTATTCAGAAGTTCAAGACCCACGGGACAGTAGCCAACCTCCCTGGACGTGGCCGCAAGAGGAAAATTGATGACAAATTGAAGAGACGGATCGTTGGAATTGTATCCAAAGAGCCCAGAGCAACCTCCAAAGAAATTAAAGGTGAACTCCAAGGCCAAGGTACATCAGTGTCAGATCGCACCATTCGTCGTTGTTTGAGCCAAAGTGGACTTCATGGGAGACGACCAAGGAGGACACCACTGCTGAAAAAAACTCATAAAAAAGCCAGACTGGAATTTGCAAAAATGCATGTTGACAAGCCACAAAGCTTCTGGGAGAATGTCCTTTGGACAGATGAGACCAAACTGGAGCTTTTTGGTAAGGCACATCAACTCTATGTTGATAGACTCAAAAACCAAGCATACGAAGAAAAGAACACTGTCCCTACGGTGAAACATGGAGGAGGCTCAGTAATGTTTTGGGGCTGCTTTGCTGCATCTGGCACAGGGTGTCTTGAAAGTGTGCAAGGTACGATGAAATCTGAAGACTATCAAGGCATTCTGGAGAGAAATGTGCTGCCTAGTGTCAGAAAGCTTGGTCTCAGTCGCAGGTCATGGGTCTTCCAACAGGACAACGATCCAAAACACACAGCCAAAAACACCCAAGAATGGCTGAGAGAAAAGCGTTGGACTATTCTAAAGTGGCCTTCTATGAGCCCAGATCTGAATCCCATTGAACATATGTGGAAGGAGCTGAAACATGCCATTTGGAGAAGACACCCATCAAACCTGAGACAACTGGAGCTGTTTGCTCATGAGGAGTGGGCCAAAATACCTGTTGACAGCTGCAGAACGCTCATTGACAAATACAGAAATCGTTTAATTGCAGTGATTGCCTCAAAAGGTTGTGCAACAAAATATTAAGTTATGGGTACCATCATTTTTGTCCAACCCTATTTCATTAGTTTGTTTTTTTAAATAATTATGTTAATCAACAATTCAAAAGTGATGGCTGATTTTGATTATTTAATTTTCAATAAATTTTTATTTGTTACTTTTGTGAGTTTCAAGTGATTTCAGTGAGAATTGTGGGTTTTTCCTTCTTTAACTGAGGGGTACCAACAATTTTGTCCACGTGTGTATTTATATGCATTTTTCATCTGTCTACTACATTCAGAGATTACTGCAAACAAAGTGCAATTATAGGGATTATATTCAATATTTTCCATTTTATTTGTAAACTCAAGCACTTTTCAGTCTTGAAGAGTGGTTTATTATGGGATGGCTACAACGTTTGCTGGTACCAGGACTGTTGTAGGTTGTCAATTTCTCACATCCCATTCATTGTCTATGTGAAACGCATCGCATCGCATTGCATTGCATGCTGGTTGAGTTGCAGCATGTTTTGAGCTTTTTTAATCCTTAACACGTCCGCAACTCCACGTAGATAAATTACATCATTTAAACAGTCACGCCCCATCACAGCCCTCCTTCTCAAGCAGAAAATTTCTGTGTTGCACACCTCCAAATTTTTCTAACAACGTGGACTTAGATGCGTGGAAAATACGCAGTCCATGGGAAAACATGGCAGAAGAACAAGAGCTCCTAGCAGCAGAAGTATAGAAATACAAGCATCTATACGATTCCTCACACAGAGATCACCGTGATAACTGAGTTACGAACAATTCATGGCGTGAAATTAAAACTAACTGCTGAACTGCCGCTTATTGGTAAAATGCCATGGTGTAAGAGGTGGAAACACTTGCAAACCTCTACTCTAGCTTAGTATTGTGGTCAACGTGTTTACAACACACTGCCCCTTGCAGTTTGGGAGCAGATGCCGCACAGAGTATAAAAGCCACACGTGTTCTCTCATGTGGATTTCGAGTGTCTCATTTCTGCGTGTCACATTTGTGCAGGAAGTATAGCCTAGACTGTACGGTGAGTCTGCCTGGAGCTCATTTTCATGAAGTAGAGTTGACTTCTACTTTATGCAAATTCGACAGTGGAGTTCGGACGCATCAGGAAATATTCGTTAAATGTCTAACGCATCCGTTGTTGAACTAAAACGAGGCCAGATTCAGCAACTGCACAGCTTATTTATGACCTCAAATGCTTTCAGAAATACTTTTTGCTGAAGTATTTGTATGATAAAAGAAAAAGTTTGCCGCCATATTGGTCTGATGCTTCTACCGGACTGAAGCTAAAGCACAGTCAAGACCAGCTAGCGGCCAACTATAGTGTCCTGTGTATCTTCTTCAAGGCTGGAAAACAGATTTTAGGTTCATGACCACCACCTACCGAGTTGCAATGTGCATCAGTTTTACCGGTGTACCAGAAATTAGGGAATTGACAAAGGTGTAATTATATGTGCTATTTTTTTCGCACATTATTTTTTCTGTAATTAATCAAAGTTAACACGTTAAAGTCCTAGCTCTAATAAAACTCAAAGAAAAAAAATCCCCATAGCACCCACCGAAAAATCCAATGACGTCTATTGCAATGGTATTAGTATAAATTTGAGCTGTGAATGTATATCTGTGGAGAGGGTCAGAGGTCAAGATGACTCAGGTCAGGTGAAAGGTTCTGCTTGTTTCCAAGAAGAGGAGGTGGCACACTGCCCAACATTAAAACCACCTGCTCCACACTGTGTCAGTCCTCTTCGTGTAGTAAACTGTGTTATATTCATTGTGGCCTGAAATCCGTAGACCTCTGAAGGTACTCTGAGGTGTCAGGCACCAAGACCACTGAAGCAGATTTTTATGTTCATGAGAAGTCCATGGATCACACTACATTTTCCAGCATATCCTAGAAAAGGTGATCATATTGACATCTTAGAAATAGGGAGGTCAAGTCAACTACTTGAACTGTTGTGTATCTCAAATCATTCCTGAACAATGTAGAAGTGTATCAAGGAGCATTATGCTGCTGAAAGAGGTCAACACAATCATCAGGGAATACTGTTGTCATGAAGTGGTGGATATGGTCTGTAACAGTGTTAAAGTTGTTGAAACATGTTAAGGTAACATCCACATGAATGCAGGAATCAAGGTTTCCATGCATTACATAGCTCAGAGCATCACACTGTCTCTACCAGGTTGCCTTTTTCCCAGAATGCATCCTACCACCATCTTTTCCTCAGATAAATGACACACAAGCCCCTGGCCAGCAACAGTATCTAAAAGAAAACGTGATTCATCAGACCAGCCCAGCTTCTTCCACTGTTCCACAGTCCAGTTTGGACACTGTAGGTGTTTTCAGACATGGTTCAGCATGGATCCTCTGATCAATCTCATCAACAGCATCAACAGCTGCGTGTGTTCTGACATCTTTCTATCGTAGCTTCAGGTTTTCAGCAGTCTGTGCTACTGTAGCTCTTCTCTGGGATTGGACCACGTAGACAAGCCTTCGTCCCCCAGGTGCATCAGGGAGTCTCCACAACCCTTTTGCAGATTTTCAGTTTTCCTTCTTTGGAATGTACTACCCACTGCATACTGGAAACACCCCACAACAGCTGCCTTTTTGGAGATGATCTGACCCACTCGTGTCGACATTACAATTTGGCTCTTGTCAATGTCTGTCAGACATTTTTCTGCTTTCAACACATCAATTTGAAGTACTGACTGTTCACTTACTGTTTCATGTAACCACTCCTTGACAGGTGCCACTTTAACCAGATAATCAATGTGACTCACTTCACCTGTCAGTGCATTAATGCTGTGGCTGATCAGAGTATAAAACCTACAAGAACTGGCTGGCCAAGAATGAAAAAGTAAACGTGATCCGAACCAGAATCGCTGGCAGAATTTTCTGGTTAATAGAAAATACTGACAGATTTGTTACAGTCTAGCAGGACTGTGATCAAGCTGACAGAGTGAAATAGTTCCTGCTCAGGTTAATGTGCAATTCAAATACTATCAACATTCATTACATTTCAATTATGTAAATAGTTTGAAACTTTAAGTTTGAACAAATACGGGGGGGAAAAAACCCTGAAACAAAGTACAAGGCAAACTTCAGAAAAAAAAAAAACAACTGAAAAAACTAAGAGGTTCAAAGTAGTGTTAATTTAAGAGACTTGTCCTCAGTAAATCTAAATCACTTGATACGTGCAATTAAAAACTGATCAAAAAAATGTTAAAAAACTATAAATAAAAGTAACTGTAAATTAAAATAACTGTAAATCAGAATTTGATAGTTAAGGGAGAAATTGGAACTGTGTCATATGAGTTGCGTGATGTGTAGACAGGTTGAACACAGGTGGTAGACGCAATGTGTGTGCGTGTGCGTGTGTGTGTGTGTGTGCGTGTGCTGAGCAGGCTGGGGCAGGTGGATGGTCGAGCCTGGGTAAAGACAGGAAGAGGAGGTGGGGAGACTGGGAGGGATCAGAGGAGGCAGCCTCTCTCCTAATCCTCTATCTGTCAAGTCTGTCAACAGAGAGCTCAGCTGTGCCTCCGTCCAGCCCAAAACCTAAATATTATTGCCTCTGTCCTCAGACCATTATTATTGTTCCTCCCCTTAGCATCATCATCACACACACTCTACAGCCCAATTCCAGTCCTATGAATTAAGAAACTGGTCCTGTTCCTTTCACAACAAACAAGACGTTTTTATAAGTCATTTGTGGACAATACTCCATATCGTCAGCACTTACACCAAGTAAAGCAGTTATTTTTTGGGATTATTCTTATCTGAAGATATAGAATTCAGCATGGGTTGAACCTATCAGAAAACTTGAGATACTCGGCCCCGATTAATGGCGAATATCCGAATGACGAAGGGCCGAGTCAAATACTGATCGTGCGACATCATCCAACGGGGGTATCCCAATATTCGGATCTCAAAATAAATATTCGGATACCAGAGTAGTGACAGAATATTCGGATGTTCAAGTCCAGCCCTAGAGAAAACCAGACAAGTTATAAACAAGCCCCATATTTAACTATCCATCCATCCATTATCCTCATTAGGTTCGCGGTGGGGCTGGAGTCTATCCCAGCTGACTGAGGGTGAAGGCAGGAGACACCCTGGACAGGTCACCAGTCTATCACAGGACTACACATCGAGATAGACAACCAAGCACGCTCACATTCACACCTACGATCAATTTAGAATCATCAATTAACCTGAGCGTGCTTTTGGACTGTGAGAGGAAGCCGGAGTACCTGGAGAAAACCCATACATGCACAGGAAGCGTATTTAACGAGATTATCTAAAACACTTGATTTGGAAGTAAACATAGAAGTGAGTGCAGTGACATGACTGCATGTCAGTAACACTGTTATTTTCTGAGAAAATCAACCATTTTTGCCAAAGTTCCCAGGTCAAAGTTGAGCTAAGAAGTTTGCAGATTATTCACAACAGATAAACTACAAAAATGTGTGTTTTTCTCAAAAAAGGTGCAAGGTTTGTGTGATATGACCAGCTGATTTCCCTGCAGTCTTGTTGGGATATCCCCAATTGACAGGAATGATTGCCCAAAACAAACAAATAAAAGCAAACAACAAACATCCACTTGTCAGAGAAAATTACTATCCTTTGTTGTCTTGGTTAAAGCTTCAAATTGGTTGGAATGTTCTGCTGGTATGACAAATGTTGGTTAGGTTTAATCTAAAATGTTTTATATTTTAAACAAATCTAGCTCATTCTCAACCTAAATGTCTACAAATCTTTATAGGTGCAAATCACTAAGTCAATGCTTTTGACGACTTTTAAAGAGGGCTGGTCTCATACAGCTGCAGACGGTGGAGTTTTCATGACATATCGTGTACATTTCTTTGACTACTGGTCATTCTGAAGAGCTCTATCTTTGTTGAGTTCTGCATGTTTCTACCCTTGACTTGTGAAGTGTCCACTGGTGGTGTGTCTGGTGCATCTGCCTCCTCTGGAGAGCTGGACAGGGAGATGAACGATGGCAGTGCCAGAGTGGGCGTCCCTGAAGCTGTCTGAGGGTCCTGTGGCATGACGACAGACAGACAAGGCCTAGCAGAGAAAAAAAACAGAATTAGCCATGACCAACCAAAGTTTAAATGCCAGTAAGACAGACGATGATATGAATCAGTAATAACTGAACACCCAACATTTTGTGTTTCTAACCTTTTCAAAGGCTCCTTAGGGCGTGCTTTCTTGGCTGGAGTGGTGGAGGTGTTGCTGGCGCTTCGTTTGACTCGTTGGCGGTGTTGCAGCTTACAGCGGGAACCCCGCGGGCAGGAGCCAGTTTTAGAGAAGTCTGGACACACCAGAGTGTGCTTCTTCTTACACTGGTGGAAAAATACACACAACATCAGGTTTAACACAGTAAAAGAAAATCTCAAAGGCTCAAACAGAAATAAAAAAATGCAATATTGGGGGAACTTGCTTCTGGGTGCTGGTGGCACATCCACAGAGATTCATAGCAGAACAGTTCTTTATAACAAGACTTCACCTGTCAGTGGTTTTAATGTTGCGCCTGCTCGGTGTGAGGACATGTCTTTATGCACTAAAGTTAATTGTTGCTTTGTATTACTGTTCATTTTAAGTTTTTACAGCACTCTTGTTTGGCTAATCGCAATTTTTTATGTTGTCTGTCAACATAAAAAAATAGACAAACAGAAAAGACGACCAAATTTGAAGTTAACTCACATACAGTTATGAAGAAGCTATGGAAGTCATCCATGTTACACTGAATGGACTCTTGCTGTCTGTTTTACTGTAACTTAACGAGGCCTGACAAGCATAGTTTGACTGAGTGAAAAGCCACACCGTGCTGCACAAATGGCATCACAAAGGAATCGAGACGACAAGAGACAAAAACAGCTTAAAAATTACAAAGTGATTCAACATCTCTAAGAAAATTTTGTGTGTCTGTAGTTGATATTATGAAGAGTGTGGCTCCCGTTGTAATCATTATTTCAAATACATATGGTCGAGTTTAAGTAAAATAAAAAGCATATATGCATATATATATATATATATATATATATATATATATATATATATATATATATTCTCATTCAAAAGTTTGGGGTCACTTAGGAATGTCCTTATTTTGAAAGAAAACCAGAAAAGCAATGAAGACAACATTAAATGAATCAGAAATACAGTCTAGACATTGTTAATACAGAGGAACATTTCCAGCAACCATCACTTCTGTGTTCTAATGCTACATTGTGTTAGCTAACGGTGTTGAAAGGCTCAGATACAAATGTATATATATATATGTAAATCTCTTGTTGGCTACTCGCAATTTGATAACATTTAACATGAAAGAACATGGTGGGCCTCTTAAGTTTGTTAGCACTATCCTATTGTTAAGGACATAACTGTTTGCATGCAGTTAAAGTCCTCTAGACATATTTTACAGCAGCATGTACAGGCAATAAAGACAACAGTGTTTCTATAAACTAAAGGATGAGACTGCCTGTTTAAATTTTAGATGAAAGACTGATTCATAAACACTTATACTCGATCCAGTTACTTGAGTTTCTAAATTTCAATAAAAAGCTCTAAAAAAGGACTTAGTAAAAAAGATGTCCTCCGTTTCCAGAAGCGATCCATTTATCTTACTAGTCACAGAGAAGGACTTACGAACAGGATTTCAAATGGCAAAAGTGAGACCCATCTCCTGATTAGATAATTAAAATGATACTCTCGTAAGTTTGTACTTTTAAGAGATTACGTTTGTGTCACTCTCTCTTTTAATGTGCAAGTTGAGCAAGTGGGTCACAGTTAGTGTCATTCTGAGGAGCACTGTGCATGAGAGAGTGAGCTTTCACATGCATGTTTGCAAGTGAGCGTGTATGACAGTGTAATACGGGTGTAAATTGGTAGCTTCATTCTCTACGAGATCCGATCCCTCCCACCTGTCAGAAAAGCTAATTATATTCACTCTGGGTTGCAAGCTGCAAGGAGTGTGTGTGTCTGTGGAGGGGTGAGGAGTGCAGGACTGGGAAGCAGATTGGTCCCGAAATAGAGTGTGTACCGGGACATGTGTGTGGAGGGGAGAGGGACCGGGAGATCGATTTTCCAGGAACACTGTGGACTCTTGGTCAACTGTCTCTGGACCCCAGCGGTCCTGACTCACTGCCATCAGAGCCCCTCTCACCACCCTCACACCCATGTTCCTGCACCGATGGGTGCCAGGGCAGCCCAGGATCAGCTCGCTGTCAAATGTTTCTCTGGATCATCTTATAGGGCTGCGGTTTTGACACAACATTTCGCTCAACAAATGAGGTCTGCTGCTGGTGTCGATGATGATCGTTTTATATTTGGTGCACGACATCACTCCTGAACCTTCTCTGTCCTCTTGTGGTGTAAATGATGGCGCGAAATATTCTGGCTTCAGCCAATTACTATTATACCATCAAAAACTGTGCAGCTATAAGTCCTAACTCCATAGAGAGTCAATATACGCTGATATAAAACACTAAAAGCTGCATGTTTAAGTAGCTGAAACCAGAGAATCTAAAGCAGTTCTGTAGGGCTGGACCCAAATATCCGAATATTCAGTCGTGATGGTGGTATCCGAATATTTATTTTAACATCTGAATATTCGGATTCCCCCCCACCCCCACGTCAGACATTATGGAGCGAACCGAATATTCAGATATTCGTCATTAATCGGGGCCGAACATCTGCAGTCCAGAAACTGCTATTCGGGCCAGCCCTACAGATTAATTTAAATGATTTATTAATTACTGAATAATCATGAGTGAATAATTGGCTCAATAGTACGGATTTCTCATTCTGACAAGGGCTGCACACTGAACTGCACAATGCCCTTGATTCTAATGTTTTATAAGTCTGCCCTGATCTGTCCAACTCAGTATTTACACTGAGTTGGTGAACAGCCCATGCAATCACACATTTGTTATAAGTAGGTTTGTAGTTTGCAAACATAATGTAGGTGCAGCTGCAGACCTGACTTTTTACACTACACAGAAACCTGCAAGATTTATACTGAAAAATGACAAGTTTTTATTTGTTTCTGAGTTTGAAAAAATGAACAAGTTTGATCCTAAATATGGTTTATAACATTGGATAAACTACAATTATCATCTCTGCTAACCAAACAAGACGCACTGAGCATCCAATCACCCAATCAGCTCATCCTCAAATCCAAGTAAACATTTGTGTCATTTCAAAGAAGTTTCAGGGTTTCAAGTTATACTGTTTGCAAGACTGGGGACAGACAGAGGGATAGACAACTCAAAAATGCAAGCCCCTCTCAGACATGAAGTCCTTGAAATGTGTCAGCTTTACGTCTGCACCCTGCACACTTTTCCATAAAAGGTTGAACAGCAATCCTACTGAGTAAGCCTAATTTTTGTATCACTTTCAACATGGCACAAGTTGGAACTTCGATTTGTGTGAGTAGCTGGGGAGGGCTTTCTTCACGTTCCAGCACCAATATCGGGCCAAAAGCATCACAGAGAGCGCAAGAGACACGGTTCGCTGCCAAAAATCACAACATACCTTTCTCATTCACTTTTCTGGACAACTTCACATCTATTACAAACTGAAAAGTTTGTAAAAAATAAAACTACTCTGATAAAAACAGTAAAGAGATCTACAACAGCTTTGCAATTTTAAGGCCACTCTGTACATCTAAAAACATGAAAAAGACATATGTACTTACTGAAAAATTGACCGTTACAATTATTTAGGGCTGATACAGATACTGATTATTGGTGATTTTATTGGTAAATGATAACTGGAACTGATATACACTACCATTCAATAGTTTGGGGTAACCCAGACAATTTCATGTTTTCCATGAAAACTCACCCTTTTTTTCATGTGCTAGCATAACTGCACAAGGGTTTTCTAATCATCAATTAGCCTTTCAACAGCATTAGCTAACACAATGTAGCATTAGAACACAGGAGTGATGGTTGCTGGAAATGTTCCTCTGTACCCCTATGGAGATATTACATTTAAAATCAGCTGTTTCAAGCTAGAACAGTCATTTAGAATCAGAATCAGAAAAGGCCTTTATTACCACGTGAGTACACACAAGGGATTTGACTTGGTGTATAGAGAGCAGTGCCAAGCAACAACAACAGACAGTAGAAGAATAAATATGCAAAAAATATACTGCATTGATAATGTCTAGACTGTATTTCTGCTTCATTTATCGTTATCTTCATTGACAAAACACTGGTTTTCTTTTAAAATAAGAACATTTCTAAGTGACTCCAAACCTTTAAATGGTAGTGTACATTTGCAGTTATTTCCTCGAAATGACTTGTATGACTGAGCATTTATGTTTTACATGTTTACTGCCAGAACAATAACCAATCAGCTAATGACTAAAAACAAAAACAAAACACTCAAAAGCAATAGCGATAATCAGAAAATGCTGAATATCCAATCTCATTATCAAGCTGATAACCGGTAAACCTTGCTAGTGTCGTGTTTATTTGTCACATGCAGGGTGAAGTAGGATCTGCTCCAACTTTACTGACAGACAAATTAAACATGTAACTGTCATATTAGCATCACTCACAGGAGGACTGAGCACTACTCTTGAGGACTGTGATGGGTTAAAGCTCAAGTACTTAACCAGTGTGAGAAACAGAAAGTGTCGGAGAAATTGACTGCAGAAGCTCAGTCCACTCCCCATAGCTCCATACATCCTCATTTTCATAAAAAGACAGAGAGGGAGGGAGAGAGAGAGGGAGAGGGAGAGAGAGATGGGAAATGGGAGGAAAAAGCTAAAGTGGACAGAACATCTTTATCTCACACCAAGTTAACAATTTTCCACTTGATTTAAGGAATGCTGGGATGTCTCTGGGGCCTATTAGAGAGCTCTCTGCTGGGCCAAAACCAGGAGGAGTCAGCACATTTACCAAGAGACTGAGAGAAGGAGCAAAAGAAGCAAGAAAGGAAAAGACAGGAAGGGAGGGTGGAAGATGGAAAAGACGGTAAAACAAAAAAGGGACATCACATGCATTTACAACTTGGGCATTATGCCAACACTCATTGAGAGCAACTTACAGTGAGTGGAATAGAACAATAAATGAACCCAGGTTGATACATTATTCAGATAAGACAAAAACGTTGAGAAAATGGGGGTTCACCGTGTCACTACTTCAGGATGTGATCAGGTCAGCATTAGTATCCTCCTCATTTCTTTCAGTGACAGCATTGTGTTGATGCAGTGGAGGTGCAAATGCAGGGAGTTTAAGTAAAAGAAAAAGCATGGCCATCCTGTTGCACTGTGGTGCAGCGAAAAGCAAAAAGTAGAACCTGGTTTCACTTTTGCCCCAATATTGCAATTTCTCATATTCCACTGCAAGCAAAATGTAGCATCTAGTCTTTTTCAAATTTTTGGACTTTTCAGTATGTTTTAGGTCATATTTAGAATTTTATTTATTTCCATATAAAGGGTTCCAAAACCTTCAAACACCACTGTATAAAGCCAGCTTTGCAAAAACCTTAGATGACAGCTGGCCAGAGAAAATGAATGGTTCCTGGCATCTGTCAGCTTATTGTGTCAAGGAATAAGAAAGAAGATAAACCTGATACAGACGTTACACAGAGGTGACAAATTAAAGTCCCAGTGTGGTCATTGCTTAAACCCCTAATGGCTTATCTCTATGTATTAAACTTACACAATTGAAGTTTTTCTATGAAAATAATTTCTCTGTACCTAAAATGGCTTAGATGTAACGTTCCATTGTTGGTTCCTCAGATCAGTAAGCCTCTGCTTCTCTCTCCATGCATCACTGTCCACTTGCTGCAGCTTAAGCACGCCAGCTCATCTACGCCTCTGCCCGCTGTAAAACCACTCTACACAGCACAATTAGAAGCTGCAATATTGGAGAAATTCAACCACAGTGGAGGAAGATTCTGCAATATTAGAGCAATTCATTCAAACCGGAGGAAGAATGATACAGAAAACCCTACCCTGCAAGTTCTTCAGGATTGTTTAACGATGTAAAAGCTTAGTCATGGTGCGGACTGTTCATTTCTCTAAAGATGTCTTCTGTCATACAAAAAACACCATATGGACAGGTGAGCAACGTAAAACCTTGTTTTTTTATGTATTTATTTTAACGGTGGGACATGATTGAAAAAAATAATCAAATTAATTACAGGCTTTGCAATTAATCGCAATTACCACATTTTGTCAAATAACAATATTTGACATAATATGTAAAGTTTTTTGATTCAAATACATTTTAGTTGACAGATGAAGCAATGAACAGACATATACCTGTTTATAATTTAAAATGTATAAATTTTAAGATGGGACCTACAGAAAAAAAGCGAATTGGAACATTTAAGGCCTGGATTTAGTTTGTTTTTTTCCACTGTATGGCTCATTACAGAAGTATGCGTAGTTCCAGGACCTTCAGACTGTTGAAAATCCACAGATTCATTCTGTTTTCATAGTTTCTGGGTCTGATAAATGGTGTAATTTTGATGGTTCTTTTCTTTGGAATATAAATTTTCATTTATAAAAAATAAATGTTTTTTGTAAACTACAAGTTTATAATTGAGTTATTAAAAGACAGACAGGCAGACAAATCAACACCGATCATCACACAACTCCGTCGAGGCTCTGCCTTGGTGAAGCAATAACTTAAACAACGAAAATGTTTGGTTCATTTCTATTTATCTGCATTTCACCTGTCTACTACATTCACAGATTACTGCAAACTCAAAGTGCAATTATAGCAATTACATTCAACATGTTAAGACTTTCTGTAAACTCAAGCACTTTCAGTGTCCTGAAAAGTGGTCTATTATGGGATGTCTACACCGTTTTTCGTTAGCAAGACTGTCGTAGTTAACCTTAGCTCTGGTGCTAACAGCAAAATATTTTGCACTGAGATGATACCGTCGGCTTGAAGCGCTTCAGTGATAACAAAATTTTTGTTGGACAATTTGCACACCACCACACTTTTATCCAAGCTGCCATCAGAAGTTTTTTAAAAGAAAACTTTCCTCCCAACAAGCTCAATTCTTCCTTCACTGTTCATTAAACTTTCTTGTGCTCTGATATCACTTAATGCGTCCTGTGTATCAGTGTTACCGGTGTGCCAGAAATTAAGGTACTGAGAAAGGTGCAATTAAATGCGCAATTTTTTCAACGTGTTATTTTTTTCTGTAATTAATTAACTGAAATTAACGCGTTAAAGTCCCAGTCCTAATACATTTATTTTATCCAGAGTGAGTACTGAAGTGTTATAAAGGCCAATTCATGTTTTTAGCAGCTAAGTGTCCAATGGTCCATAATGTTACGTGTTACAGAAATTTTGTCATGCGTTCAAGTTTGCAATGGTCTGTGTTGACGCCTCTGCTAATGTCCTTGAGCATCCCAAAATCTCTGACTGGCTGGACTGCTGGAACAGCAAGCATGAGGACTGCACATACATTGGCAAAACCAATTATGTTTGAAACAAATGTTTCAGTCAATCAATCAATCAATCAATCAATCAATCAAAATTTATTTATAGAGCACTTTACAACACTCAAGGTGATCAAAGTGCTTTCCAGTTAAAAACAAATAATAAAATAGGAAATAAAAGCAGACTAAAACAAAACAACAATAGAACACATGTCAGAGAAATAAAATCAGATAAATCAAGATAAAATAAGATACAATAAAATAGAAAAAATAGAATAAAATGTCACCACATTACTGTGTATTAAAAGCCAGTCTGAAAAAATGTGTTTTGAGCTGGGCTTTGAAAAGGCCAAAGTCGGTGATGGTGCGCAAGTCAGGAGGCAGTTTGTTCCAGAGTCTGGGCCCAGCAACCGAAAAGGCTCGATCACCCCAGCGTTTATACCTGGCCCTAAGGACTTCCAGAAGCAGCTGATCAGTTGACCTTAACGCCCTGCTAGGGTTATGAACAGAGAAAAGCTCAGTCAAATAAATAGGCGCAAGGCCGTTAAGGGCTTTAAAAACAAAAAGTAAAATTTTAAAATCTATCCTAACGGAAACTGGAAGCCAGTGGAGGGAAAAGAGGACTGGGGTGATATGCTCACGCCTTGGAGTGTTTGTCAGGAAATGAGCTGCTGCATTTTGTACCAACTGGAGGCAGCTCAGAGCAGACTGGGAAATGTTGACATAAAGAGCATTGCAGTAGTCAATGCGTGAGCTGATGAAAGCATGAATCGTCCTTTCTAGGTTGGCGCGATTTAAAAAAGGCTTTACTTTAGACAGAAGTCGTAGTTGATAAAAACTAGCTCTGACCACATTGTCAATTTGTTTGGCAAATGTAAAACTGCCGTCAAAAATGACACCGAGGTTCTTCACATATGGTTTTAGCTTTGAAGACAAAGGGTCTGAATCCGCAAAAACATTATCACCGAATAAAATATAATCAGTCTTGTCCTCATTTAAATGGAAGAAATTATTCCTGAGCCATGACTTGATGTCGTTGATACAGTTTGTGAGGGATATAAGAGCACCACTTTTGTTTGGGAACACTGGTAAGTACAACTGGAGATCGTCGGCGTAGCAGTGAAATGTTAAATTATGCCTCGCTATAATCGACCCCAGTGGCAACATGTAAAGGGAAAATAGCGAAGGGCCCAACATGGAGCCCTGGGGAACTCCACAAAATAAAGAGGCAACAGAGGAGGACAGGTCGCCAATCATTACAGAAAAAGTCCTGTTGGTCAGATAAGACTCGAACCACTTGAGTGCAGTACCACAGATGCCAACATAATTCTTCAAACGGGACAAGAGAATGAAATGGTCCACTGTATGAAATGCTGCCGTTAAGTCAAGCGGCACCAGGACAACAGGACGTTTGGCATCAACAGACACAGCTATATCATTGTGTACTCTAAGCAGTGCTGACTCTGTGCTATGCCGTGATCTAAACCCAGACTGAAATTTTTCTAGAATAAAATTGTTTTCTAAAAATGCCTGTAGCTGTATAAAAACAATTTTCTCAAGGACTTTAGAGATAAAAGGCAAGTTGGAAACAGGTGTAAAATTAGATAAAACATTAGCATGTTTGTTATGAGGAAAGACTGTATGACCAAATTCTCTGTCAACCCTCCCTTTATTATTCATCGTTTAAAGTGTTGGAATAACAGTAGTTGCTGCTAGACTTGTTTCAGGTGCTTTGTACCTACTTTCATTTACAGTGTCCACGCACTATAAGAAGTTCTAAATTCTCCAGAAATTCTGTGCTATGTCCAGCCAGTGCGACGCAGTGCTACAGTCAAACTATAACTATTTTGTCCTGTAAAGAGTACAGCAGTCCAGTGTTTTCCTCTGTATTGGATATAAAGTGACTGTCTGACCAATACATGTCTACTGTAGTGTCAGTAGAGCCTCATATGTGTCTGCTGTGTGCTGATAAGGTCTCCATCAATCATACAGAAAACAAGAATTGGCCCTTAGTCAGGTGTTGGACCACTATGTGCTACACAACAACTTCAATGCTTCTTAACATTGATTCTCCAAGTTTCTGGAACACCATGTTTCCAAACGATAATCCATCATTTGGTGTTTTGATGATGGTGAGTGTACTGTAGTGTCTAACTTGCTCGTCCAAAGTCTTAACAGAATAAGTAGATCCAAACCATGGCAGAAAAATATCCCCACAGCGTAACAGGCACTCAGGCCCACAATGTAAGGGTCAAACATTCAGTTTTTCACTTTAGACTGTGACTTGTCTGTATTTTTGAGGTAATAAAAAGAACAAAAATAAGTAGAAACAGCTTCAAATGAATACTAATTAGGAAAGCATACACAGTCCTGTGAGGTGGAAGGTGAGCGTTAGACAAAGCCAGGATGAGGCGGGATGGTAGCATGTCTGTGAGGAGGAGGAAGAGGAAGAGGAGGTGGAGGAGGATGAGGATAGAGGCGAGGAGCAGACTTAACCCCTGAGCTGCTGGAGTGTCTGCCTGCCTGGCCCATAGTGCCATCCTCAGCAGTTTTCCCATCTATAATTACTGCCTGCTATCCATCATAGAAGCGCCAGAGCCTCACAGCGTAGCGCTCCGTAAACACACACACACACATATGCTCCCAGGCACAAACACACACACAAACACACACGGGGGAAAATCACAGACCTAAGCACTTCAGCTAATAGAATAAATATTAATATCCCTTTTGTTTTCTATATCCTCATTTCCCCATGCACTATTTAAATGAGGTCTGACAGTGTGAAAAAGCATCTGTTTCACACTCAACGCTCAGAAACGAGCAGAGAAAGGGAGAGGGGGAGACAAAGGGAGGTAAAAACACAGGAGGGGGGAGGAGGAAACAAGGAGGGCTTGTTTGAAGTGGACATGGGGACAGTGAGTGAGTGAGTGTGTGTGTGTGTGTGTGTGTGTGTGTGTGTGTGTGTCTGTGCGCGCATGTGTGTGCATGTGTGTGTGTGTGTGTGTGTGTGTGTGGTGACATGAGAGTCTTGAGTCATGTGTAGGTGTCTCTCTGTTACCCATCAGGCCCTCAATGTGTCACTCAGACACTACAGTTATGCCATTATGGACCACCACCCCCTGCAGCTGTTCCTGCCTGTGTGTCACTGTGTGTGTGTGTGTGTGTGTGTGTGTGTGTGTGTGTGTGTGTGTGTGTGTGTGTGTGTGTGTGTGTGTGTGTGTGTGTGTGTGTGTCGCGGGTGGATTGGTTACCAAACTGCTTGTTTACCTAGGCTTTAGTTTAACTTCAGTGGAACTTTATACATGTTATACAAGATATGTGCATTCTAATAAAGAGCACAGCTTAAAGAAATAACTTGTAATCAGATAATAGTGTCAGTGAAGCGGCAACTCAAACTGTAGCCAGAGCAAACCAACATGAGGTCTAAAAAAAACTAACTGCATATTATTATCATCTTTTGGTTCAGTTATTCCATTCAGACTGACTCGGTGATACAAGTCACAGCTGTGCAGGCAGAAGAGCAGGATCCAGACTGGACCTGGGTTGAACACGGATCAGATACTGCCTGGATCTGCTGTACAGGTGTTTGTAATACATATTCAATTGATGTCATGCATAACATAGAAGGCAGATCTAAAAACCATACCAATCTGAAAGAACAGATTATGAGGTCACTGTTTGACAGACAAAGCAGAGATACTCTACAATCTAAAACATTCAGTTACATGAGGAAAAAAAAACACTTTACTATGTTCAACTCAGATTTCAAAGAGCTTTATGGGGTTTCAGAAATGAAAACACTTCCAGGGAAAGGAGATACATGATATCTAATTGCATAATATGCACTTTGGGTACCTTGCAGGTATAGTAAAGGGCTATATAAATACAGGCCATTTACCATTTAAGACGCCAAACCCTGAGGTGCAGAGAAAGGCCTCGACATAAGCATCCATCTGCACACATGCAAATAAACTGCATGTAATTATGTAATAATGATGTTACATAAACGCTGAAATTACTAGTATTCTACACTGTCCTAATATTTGGAAAATTCTGAGGCATAACTGAGGCAATGTCAAGTTGTATTCCACTGCAAGAACTTATGGGATGTTTCAGGGTGGCCTAAAACTTTGTGCCTGCTCTGACTGCAAGACCTCATGGCAGCAAAATCTACTCCAAGGTCAGTACCTCAGAGTGGCAATGAAAACCTGCTGTGCAAGGTTCATCATGGATTAGCTCAACTCAAAGAATACAAATTCTGATTAGCTTAACATGGAGACAGCAGCAAGCACCACTTTTCTGTCCTCTTTATATGCTCATCAACCAGCATTCTTCTCTTCTCTGATATCTCTACCAACAGCACAAAAACTGACACATAACTGTAGTTACACCCAGTACCTAAAATGTATTGTTGTTTTGGCAGAGAGGGAGACAATATGGTCATGGCTGAGCACAACAGAAAACCAGCAGAGTGAAGTGTAAAGTGTAATATTCGATGATCTGGTTCTTCCTCTTGATCTAGAGTAGCAAACATGATTCTGTGAATACCACCAAACACAAGTCACCTGTGACCTGTTGTGTATGAAATACTGGCATATTCCTAAAACCAGCGTCTAACACACTTTTGTTCTCTGAAACGGGTTTAAGAGCCCCAGGCATTGATCAGGGCTAAATGCATTTTGATGCTGTACGTCATCAGCGTATGTCACAACTACACGTCCGGTCAAAAGTTTGGGGTCATTTAGAAATGTCCTTATTTTTGAAAGAAAAGCATTTTTTTTCTCGATGAAGATATCACTAAATGAATTAGAAATCCAGTCTAGACATTGTTAATGTGGTAAATGACTATTCTAGCTGGAAACAACTGATTTTTAATTAAATATCTACATGGGGTGCAGAGGTACATTTCCAGCAACCATCACTCCTGTGTTCTAATGCTACATTGTGTTAGCTAAGGGTGTTGAAAGGCTAATTGTTGATTAGAAAACCCTTGTGCAATTATGTTAGCACATGAAAAAAGTGTGAGCTTTCATGGAAAACATGAAATTGCCTGCTTGACCCCAAACTTTTAGTGTATGTTTTCCAACATCAGCACCACAAACCTACCAATTTTTCAAAAGTGTAACTCAATGAACTGGCAAATCCTAGCTGCTGTCTTTACTTCTTGTTTTGCCTGACGAAAGTACATCTTTTTCTGCTCAGCTGGCAGTAAATGAAGAGAAACTTATAACAACATCCAGAGCTCTCTAATACTGTCACCGAATTCACGATGTCACTGCCATGTAAACACAATCTTTAAAAAGAATTGATGAGCCATTGGGAATGCATTGGGAAGCTAGGACATCTGTGCTTGTCCTCAGGTTGTTTGAATTCAAATTGAAAGCAAAGAAGCACACATTGAATAGGCGGGACATACAGCTCACATAGTCATAAGGAGCCTATGACATGCTTTGCACAGTCTGTAATGCTGTCAGGTGAAATGTCTTTCATGTGTCTGTGTGTTTTTACCTTCTCTCCTGCAGGACAGTAGCCTCTGACAAAATCCTCACACACTTCAGCGTTGCGGGAGACATAGACATGACTGTAGGGACAGTCACTGTTGTTACAGATGCCCTTGAGGAAGTAGGAACACACTGGCATCTAGAAAAAGACAGGCAATCAGATCACATCTCAACAAACTGTGGATACTCTAACGGGCAAAGACAAGGTGCAGAGAGACAGTCTATGAAAACCAGTAAAACTCATCACAACATGGGCTAAGAGAGGCGTTCTACAGAAAACATAATGATTACTGTGACTGGTGAAAGGGCTGAAGCAGGAGTAGCTGACTTTCTTCCAGTATTCTGTGACTGCCCAAATCTCTCAGATTATTTGCAAAATGCCCAAAAACAAACTTAATTGATGTGTCTGACTGAATAAAGCATTTGGCATTATTCCTAGAAACCTATCAGATAATAAGTGAAAGGTATTTATTGAAATGTGCTTCTGATAGCAAAAAAAAGGAGAAACTACAGCCTCTTAATATTGGACCATGAAAGGAAAGAGTGGAGGTGGTTTATGTAAATGCAGATGAAAAAGAAAATCAACACAGAGAGAAGAGAGCAGGGGTGATGAGAGGGTGAGATTAAATGAGATTATACGACTTTGTAAACAGACGTGGTTCTAAAACCACACCGCCGTCCTATACAGTTCAGACGTGTCCTGTGTGCCAAGCAATCTGTCACACTGAGCAGCTAAATGACCTTAATTGCAGTTGACAGCGGCAGAGTGAGAGTGAATGTGTGTCTTGACAGCATGTGTGCGAGTGTGTGCGCAGAGAGACGTCTACCGTTTGGTGTGTGGGTGCGAGCCTGGTGGAGGCCGGTCTAAATATACCTCTGAGGGGGTTTGAAGGGGGGAGGTCGGGGGAGGCGGAGTGTAAGAGGGACTCCTCCTCGTTGAGTTGGGATCAGTTCTACCTAATTAACTGCTACAGAAATATTTATCCAGGCTGCAGCTCGGCCAGCTCTCATGATGTGTTTATGTGCTCTGGATGTGTGCAGCGGGTAGGACAGGGGTGGAGCGCGGGTGGTGTTCGCGGGTGTGAGGGGGGGGAGGTTGTAATGCCAGGGGAGTTGGCTCAGGGGAGTCTGGTTTCAAGGTATTTGTGGTAGTCGGGGGGACAGGAGGGTGGGGTGCAAGAATCGGGACTCAGGCTCATCTATCCACACTAGAGCCGTGGATCAAGTTTGGAGGGGTGATGGGTGCATAACCCTGCACCCCTTCCCCCCCTCAAATCAGCTCCCCTCTGCTCAAGGCCTGCATACAGTCCTGCTTAAAGGGTCCACATGAAATAAGAGCGGGAGTATCCTGTGGAGGGAGGGACCAAAGCTTTGGGGTTAGGGGTGGCTGTTGGAGAGGTGGCATTACAAACAGACAGCTGGGCTCTCAGCACTTACAGGCAGCAGTGTGACAAACAACACAGGTGTTGGGCATTGTGTGTGTGTGTGTGTGTGTGTGTGTGTGTGTGTGTGTGTGTGTGTGTGTGTGTGTGTGTGTGTGTGTGTGTGTGTGTGTGTGTGTGTGTGTGTGCGTGTGTGTGTAGGGAGTCAGCAGTGCACCTGTTGCAGGGTTGTTTGTCTGAAGAATAAAAAGCTAAAAAGACAACTTTGGCTTTCTGAGTGTCACACATTCCCTTTGAAGGCGAAGGATATTTACTAAAATGAATACACACATACATTCAAACAAAGCTTTGCCCACTTGTAGATACAGCTTCCAGGTAGCACTAATTCATATCAGTCAGGACTGATCCGATAATCAACAAATTGTTTCACCTAACCTGGACCCTAACCCTCGCCATCGGTTTGAATTTAGAGGGCTAGTTCCTTTGAAGTTACATGCAGGGACAGTTTGCTCCAGCTGGAAAGGATCTAAGAAGTCAATAACCTTTGTTTGTCCAGCTTAAAGTTGAGTTGGGGCTGTGTAATAACTCAGTACTATAAACCTGTAGCTGAATCATATCATGACATGAAAATATTCAATGAAAGAAAAAGTTAATCAGATGATAAAATTGTGATTAAAACCACAACAACAAAATAAGTTTTGCACCGGAACCTGCTCCATAGAGGAAAAACGTGCATGATCTCAAGATCGTGTTTCATGTTGCTGCATATGCAAGACACCTGTGCTACACTCTGACATTTCAAAAATTAAATCAATCATCGCAAGTGTTTTTTTTAATATCTCCAGCAGTATACACAGTTACAAGAGTCACTCAAAAGTAGGCGGTTAGGAGACTGGGTGAGCATAAGGCACAAGTCTAACATTTAGGCTGCTCGTTTATCCACAAGTCCCTCCCCGAATCCCCCATCAGTTTAAGTCTTCCTCACGCCATCCTGTGCCATGGAAACAGGAGACATGCCAAGTGTGCGAATACGACCCAACGGCGGCTGTACCCAATAGTGTGTCATCTTATACCTACACACTGTACCCAGCTTTGGTCTTTGCAATGAAAACTCGTAAAACACTGTGTTGTTCAACATCTAGGTCGTGAGTGTGCATATATGTTACCTTCTCCTTCGCCAACTTATGGGAGAACGGGCAGACGCCATCTGCCTGCTTGCACGTCCCTCTCAAAAATCTGCAAATGAAAAACAAAAACAAGCCTGAAATGACAAATGCTAATAAATGGCAGGAGTCAGTGGAGTTCCAAATGCTTTCCCTACTGTAAATGTTTTATTTTTTTAAAATATCTTCCTTGCTTGTCCTCTGGATCATGATGCGTTACATTTATCCCAGATTTGTTCCTTCGAAATGATGTATTTTCAATCAATTTAGTATATCAAATGCAGAGGTGGGTAGTAACGAGTTACATTTACTCCGTTACATTTACTTAAGTAACTTTTTGGAAAAAAATGTACTTCTGAGAGTAGTTTTACTCTGCCATACTTTTTACTTTTACTTGAGTAGATTTGTGAAGAAGAGACGCTACTCTTACTCCGTTACACTGGGCGACACTCGACTCATTACTTTTACGGCTTTACTTTGCCCGAGAGATTTCCCCAGTACATTTACCACATGACTGTGTTTCGCCAATCAGAAGAAGCAACAATAATCACGTGACTCCGTTTCACAAGACGTCGTCCTGCAGTCACATTAGCGGCATAGCAGCACAAAATCTACACACATAGCAGACAGGGAATGAAAAAGCGGAGGCGTTCTCGAGAAATTTGATCTTGCTTCGGAGTCCGACATTAGCATAGTATTAGCATGGATATCTCCATCTTTTGTCTTCTGTTTACTAACATGGGCGAAGTGAAGCATGACGTCAGGTTTGGTAGGTCGGCGTGATACAGCAATGAGGTCAAGGGGCAAAATCCAGCATGCACATACAGTCTATGGGCATACAGTATATCTTGTCACTGGAAGTAGTTTGCACTGTTCAAACATACAAACGTTACCTTACTACAGGTATTTGTTTCAAAGCTTTATGTTGTGAAAAACTGAGATTTGGAAATTTGTGTTTTTTGCGCCTTATCTTTTCATTTTAGAAAGGTGTTTATTTCTTGCTATATTTTACATTTTATTATTTGGAAATACCAGAATTTGCACATTATTTTACATTTTTGTTTGTCTGATCACATCATTTCTAAAAATGTAAATCAGACATTACAATCAAACAGTTACTCAGTATTTCAGTACTTAAGTAGTCTTTTCACCAAATACTTTTTTACTCTTACTCGAGTAATTTTTTGGATGACTACTTTTTACTTCTACTTGAGCAATATTATTTTGAAGTAATGTTGCTCTTACTTAAGTACAATTTTTGGCTACTCTACCCACCTCTAATCAAATGGTTCTGAAATACTAGCGCACCAAAGTGCCTTAGGGGGCCATTGCTCTGAAGAAACAAACAATTAGAAATGCTGATCAAACTGTACCCTATTCAGAAGATTTACAGTTGCAACAGGAACCAAAATATGATCATGGCAGCTAAACCGATCCAAAACTGACCCAGACAGTGAAGTAATTTTTACTATTGAATGTTTCACTGAATTCCTACAATGTCTAACCTTCAGCCTGAGAGTGGCATGAGCAGTGTACTCAACTGGATTTGAAAACTTGACTTGATGCTTGTAATCGACTTCTTTCCTCAAAGTTTTAACAGGCTTGTTCCTTAAGGCTGATTTTGCTGAAGAACCAAGCATAACTGCCTATCTGTTTGCATTCATTCAATCAGGAGATTTTTATGCAGAAAACAGGACTTTACCAACTGGAACTGTGGATTTCTGAAATAAGTTGCCACTTCACTACCATCATATGTACATCAGGCACATTGCAAAAAGAGAAGGTTTCCTCTCAATATTGAGGATCATATATCAAAAAGCATCTAACTTGTCAATGCTGTTGCTCATCAGTATGATTCTCTTCTGATTTGACAAAATGGGATGTTCTTGTGTCTTTGTGGTACCTGGTGCAGACGGCCACCTTGTCCGGGTCGTGTATGTAGGGACAGCTTGTGCCACGGTTACATTTGCCGAAGCGGTTGTAGTACATGCAATACTGCTTTTGCTGCTTCTTCTGACGAGCATGTCTAATGATGGCAAGACTCCGCTGGACTGCCCGGCTGGATTCAGGAAACAAAGACAAACCACAAGCATCCACAATCAATAATAACAAGCCTGTGGTAACTAAAGAGGACAAACCATGCAAGGATTAAAGTTTCACCTATCACCCTCGTGGGGGTTTCTAAGTAAAAGTATCTACCATGTACTAATTTTAATTTTAAAAGATTACTTCTGGCTTTACAGCTCTTCGTTGACAGTGATGAAAGGCAGTTAATATTGGAAGAGAGAGAGAGAGAGAGAGAGAGAGAGAGAGAGAAGGATCAAATGCAAAAGCCATGACTGGATTCAATTTCACGATGGTGCTGTATGTATGAAGAAAGCCAGGACAGCCCACATATACCATAGGTGGCAATGAAAACAATTGGACGATTTCTTCCACTTTTAATATACATGTGCTTGAATTTTTGTGTGCAAGTGTTACCTGGCTAAGTGCCGAGTGCTGGAGGGCCGTGGCATGGCAGGAGTCATGTGTGAACCCTGGGAGCTGGAGAACTGTCCTAAATATGGAGGAAAGAAGAGAGAGAGAAAACAACAACTGAAAGGCAGCCTGTGTTTGGCTTACTTTAGTCGACAATCTACACACCAACTCCACAGAAATGGCTGAGATTCATTCAATCAGCTAATTCCTCACAATTGTTTTGGATTGCATTTGTCACGTTGATGAAGTAAAAATGTCTTTGTTTGGGTTTTGTTTGTTGTTTTACAAAATATAAAATGTTCTTTTCTACCGCTGGAATCACAGCTACACACGTGGACAAAATTGTTGGTACCCCTCAGTTAAAGAAGGAAAAACCCACAATTCTCACTGAAATCACTTGAAACTCACAAAAGTAACAATAAATAAAAATTTATTGAAAATTAAATAATCAAAATCAGGCATCACTTTTGAATTGTTGATTAACATAATTATTTAAAAAAACAAACTAATGAAATAGGGCTGGACAAAAATGATGGTACCCATAACTTAATATTTTGTTGCACAACCTTTTGAGGCAATCACTGCAATTAAACGATTTCTGTATTTGTCAATGAGCGTTCTGCAGCTGTCAACAGGTATTTTGGCCTACTCCTCATGAGCAAACAGCTCCAGTTGTCTCAGGTTTGATGGGTGTCTTCTCCAAATGGCATGTTTCAGCTCCTTCCACATATGTTCAATGGGATTCAGATCTGGGCTCATAGAAGGCCACTTTAGAATAGTCCAACGCTTTTCTCTCAGCCATTCTTGGGTGTTTTTGGCTGTGTGTTTTGGATGGTTGTCCTGTTGGAAGACCCATGACCTGCGACTGAGACCAAGCTTTCTGACACTAGGCAGCACATTTCTCTCCAGAATGCCTTGATAGTCTTCAGATTTCATCGTACCTTGCGCACTTTCAAGACACCCTGTGCCAGATGCAGCAAAGCAGCCCCAAAACATTACTGAGCCTCCTCCATGTTTCACCGTAGGGACAGTGTTCTTTTCTTCGTATGCTTGGTTTTTGAGTCTATGAACATAGAGTTGATGTGCCTTACCAAAAAGCTCCAGTTTGGTCTCATCTGTCCAAAGGACATTCTCCCAGAAGCTTTGTGGCTTGTCAACATGCATTTTTGCAAATTCCAGTCTCGCTTTTTTATGAGTTTTTTTCAGCAGTGGTGTCCTCCTTGGTCGTCTCCCATGAAGTCCACTTTGGCTCAAACAACGACGAATGGTGCGATCTGACACTGATGTACCTTGGCCTTGGAGTTCACCTTTAATTTCTTTGGAGGTTGCTCTGGGCTCTTTGGATACAATTGGAACGATCCGTCTCTTCAATTTGTCATCAATTTTCCTCTTGCGGCCACGTCCAGGGAGGTTGGCTACTGTCCCGTGGGTCTTGAACTTCTGAATAATATGAGCCACTGTTGTCACAGGAACTTCAAGCTGTTTAGAGATGGTCTTATAGCCTTTACCTTTAAGATGTTTGTCTATAATTTTTTTTCGGATGTCCTGGGACAATTCTCTCCTTCGCTTTCTGTTGTCCATGTTCAGTGTGGTACACACCTTTTCACCAAACAGCAGGGTGACTACTTGTCTCCCTTTAAATAGGCAGACTGACTGATTATGAGTTTGGAAACACCTGTGATGTCAATTAAATGACACACCTGAGTTAATCATGTCACTCTGGTCAAATAGTTTTCAATCTTTTATAGAGGTACCATCATTTTTGTCCAGGCCTGTTTCATTAGTTTGTTTTTTTAAATAATTATGTTAATCAACAATTCAAAAGTAATGGCTGATTTTGATTATTTAATTTTCAATAAATTTTTATTTATTGTTACTTTTGTGAGTTTCAAGTGATTTCAGTGAGAATTGTGGGTTTTTCCTTCTTTAACTGAGGGGTACCAACAATTTTGTCCACGTGTGTACATCACCCAAATGCTCAGATCCAACAACAGTCACCCACATGAAACAACAGGTTTTCAGTGCAGCAAACCAACATGCAATTCAACTGATGTGGGCTTGTTTCTCCAATTGCTTTCACACAAAAAGGTATCAACTGGTATTGGTATAGGGTATGTCAGATGTTCAGATGGCTAATTTGAACTGAATTTCTAACCATTTCCATGCATTGATTTTTACTAATATCAACATTGTTTTAGTCAACTGAAATTTCCCACACAATGTCCACTAAGTATATCCCTCTTTGAGGATACACTCCTCTTTAGGAAACCAAGAATATAAGAGGCCATCCTATCACCATAGGGTGTAGCTTAACTGTTTATACTAGTTATTCACGTTGATACTACATATATTAAAAAAAGAGTCAAGAGGTGCCTCTGTTTTGATTTACTTCCAAATTTGTTTTAGATTTTGTATTGTAGCATTTCCTATTGGGATTATTTGAAGCTGGAGGACTTAAAACATTTTAAAAGTTCTATTTAGATCATATATGACAGAACTGAAGCTGTCTGATAGTGGGTTTGTGCAGCCAGAAGCAATAACAACTTGATATGTGATTGGTTATTTATACTGTGGTGGTTTGACGCATTGGTGCCAATGCCAAACGTGACGTCCAGCCCTGTCTGAGAACATCATAAACACTATGTACCCAATGCACTCCACAAACACTGGAAGGAAACCTGTGTGTATGTGTAGGGTTGTTCGAGGCTATGTGGAATGGACAAGAGGACAGGGAGACGAGGAGGTTATGGTTACAGATGGCAGTTGATCTAATTCAGGCCTCTAATTTTGGAACTTTTTTGGCTGTTAAGGCTCTCATCAAGTGTGTGCTCTGGTGTGATTTAAGCAGAGCAGGATTACACCCTGGTGGCTCAGTACCAAGAACAAATGTGAAGCTTGCCACAGGATGATGTGATATCACAACTCCTGCTGGGAAGACACTTGAGGTGTATTCCCAGAGGAAAAGAGAATGCGTGTGACTGTGTTGTGATGCTGGTCACGAGTTGAGCAGAATGGAGCTCTTCAATTTCACCTGCAGGTTGAGTTGCACCAGAATGTCTAAAAGAGAGGTAGAGGAGTGTGAAGGTGCAGAGGCAGATCTGGGCTTTAATCTGCACCATCCAGTTCTCCAGACCCTCCCCCTTGCCGCTCTGACAGATGACAACTTTATTATTTTAGATGGCAAATCCAGCTAGCTCCCCTAAGTCTATTAGGGGTCATGTGGACAGAGCTACAGCCACAAACATGAAGAAACACTCCTGTGTCACCTCTGTGTGTATGTAGTCTTACTGCCCTGTACTCACTCTAAGTCCACAGCAGGGCTGGTTATCAACCTTCTGTATAACTCTTCTGTATGTGTCTACAGCCCTGACTACCAAAAGCTACTAAGGAACAAATGCTAGCATGAAACAATGGCCTGGTTTATACTTTGTTCACTTATTCTTCACTCACATTGTTCCTGATTTAGATTTTTAGAACTGTATTTTCATTACGGAATTAGATTTATTGTTCTTGTGCAGCTGCTATCATTAAGAAGTCAGTGCCTAAATGAAGCTTTAGTGGCAAAAAACAGTTTTTGCTTCTCATTCATATTGACCCAAGTATTGCTTTTGGTACTGGTGGTGTTCTAATGGCTTGACTATGAAAAGTTTTAAAATGATACCCTGCCATAGTTTTGTACAAACTTGCAATACACTTGTGTGTTGAACCCTTATAATCTCTCACTCTTTAATCTGATCTCCTTTCACCTGAATGACAACTTGAACTGATGACCTCAGGGGAGGCCAGTGAGACCTGGTCCAGTACTGTGACCAGGAGAAGCCTCAGTACACACATTTATACGTGCAAATTTATCTGAGTGCTTTTCATTATGGTATGAACATTAAAATTGCTACTTGTCTACACTGACAATAACGCTAAAGTGGTTACAATTAAAGTAAATTGGTTAAGATCAAATGAAACTGTTTTTTCGCTAGTCTTTATGAAGAATAGTTAATTAAACAACTGATTGAAACAATACACTTTCAGCTATATCAGTCAGGTCTAGTCATATTAATCTAAAAAGGCTGAAATAAAAAAAGTGCATCATCACATTTAGTCTGTGATTTTTTTTGTTGACAATATACAGTATCAGCACATAAAGCTCTTCCCTGACAGCTCTCAGATGTAACAACAGTTACTACACGTTAACGTTTATATTTGTTTTTTTCCCCAAAGGGAATAAAAATTAAAACTCAGGTGTGCAAATTAAAATTTAAAAATGTATTCTAAATATGGGCTGCACAGTGCAGGTTAGCACTTTGGTCTTAAAGCTAGAAGATCCCCGGTTTGTGTCCCGGCCTTCGTCGGATCTTTCTGCATGGAGTTTGCATGTTCTCCCTGTGCATGCGTGGGTTTTCTCCGGGTTCTTTGGCTTCTTGTCCAAAAGCATGCTGAGGCTAATTAAATTGTCTAAATTATCCGTAGATGTGAATGTGAGTGTGATTGTTTGTCGCTATATGTAGTCCTGTTATAGACTGGTGACCTGTCCAGGGTGTCCCCTGCCTTCACCCTCAGTCAGCTGGGATAGACTCCAGCCCCCCACGACCCTAATGAGGATTAAGGTGTATAAATAATGGATGGATGGATGTTCAAAATATTCAAACTTGATGCATAAACTCAAGTCCTTTTTCTCTCGATCAGTACTTATGGTGGGGGAAAAAAATATAAGATTACAACTTTAGAAATATTTTTAACTTAAACATTTTAGTTAATTAGTGAATTATCAGTCTTCTTTCAATTATTCTGATCGAACCAACCAATAAATAGTAAGACTCCACAACATATGTACCTGTTCGGTTGATTGACATGTTAGCGGTGCGGGACAGCTTATTGGCCGACACACGGTACAAAGAACCACGAATCCAGCACATGTCGCTTCCTCTCCACTGCTGGGTGGGTGATGGGTGTCTACCATGGGGAGCTCGAAGTCGGCTCTGAAGGAAATTCCTAAGACAAACAGGGATTAAAAAAAGAATATCTCATTGACTCATACATGTCAACTTGAAGTCAAATTTTTACAAATTTCAGTATATTACTCTTGGAAAAGAGATTCCAATTGTCAGTTTAGCTCAATTTATAAACAGTGTGAAATTTTTCAGTCATGCCTTCCCCCAACTAGAATATTATGTGCTTATCCCTCTCTCAGCTTCACCTCTCTTTTGCTCATCCTCCCTCCAGCTCTTCCACTATATATCCCTTCTTCACTTTATGTTTCCCATCCTGTAGTTTCTCCCCTCCCTCCCCCTTTCTCTCTCTCTCCCTCCCATGTCACAGCACTCTGTTAAATTGCTCCTCTAATGGAAAGGACGGCAGTGTGGAAATGGAGAGAATTGAAAAGAGGAGAGGAGGAAATCAATGAGATAATAGGCAGGGCAGGGGGCCAGAGCAGTGAGGTTGGCCCCTACACTGGAGTGTAGAGACCACACACACACACACACACATCATTATAACACACTCCTACTACAGTATGTACAGTCCACACAATCACAGGCCTTTACACACACACTCACCATTCAGGAATCACTCAGCAGGCTTGTGTATGTGTGCAGCGGCTGTACATGCGAGCCTGCAGTGTGTATGGGACTGCTGGGTGGTGGTGGGGCGGTGCAGGGGTTATGGCGATAAATTGCGCTGTCCTGTCACTTCTATTTGGGGTGGATTGGGGCTGGTGTGCAGGGCGCCGCTGGAGGTAATTTGCTGCCGTATTTCAGATGGGCTGGAAATGGGTTTAGAGCGAGAGTTCATGCCTCCCATTACAGAGAAGAGAGAGGGTTACCCCGAACGCATGCCGCGCGCAAAACAACTGACACGGACGCTTAACACGTGGAGAGCTGCTGCACTGCTGCAAATAAGAAAAAAACGGACCAAATATAAGCCTTCAGTTGCGTTCACATACATAGTCTACCTGACTCTGTGCCATAACTCAGCAGCACAGACACTGAGTTTCACCGATACAAGATCAGTGGCTGCCCTACATAGGGCAAGTGCAGCCAGGGGAGCTGTAATGGAGGCTAATGTTGGAGCGCTGACTGCCACCCAGGGAGGCTTAAACAAGGACCGGGTGGCCTGGGGAGCCACAATGGAGGTTAATGGGGATATGACATGAACAGTTAACACAGACGGCAGTTAACCCTGATACAGGGCTCAGTCAGGGGGTGACTGGGGGTGTGACTCCCAGTCTGTTAGCATGTTTTCTCACTGGGTTCATATGCTGAAGTCCAAACCTCGGAGTGACTACCCTACTGATCTCACACTCTTGTTCATTACTGCTTTAATCCCTGATATGTTTACAGGCTCTCCTCATCAAAATGCTGTTGTTCATTACCGTTTTCCAGAAAAGATGATGGGACAGCTTATGTTATCATTTGAGTGCTTGTCATGAATAGATTTCTCTGAATGTAAACATTCACAACAAAGAAAAAGAGTGTCACAGAGGGCCCCCAGAGAAGTGTCCAAACACCTACCAAACCTATGCGATGTGATGCAAGTCAAACTGTTTGATCAGGTCATCGTTCAAGGACGGGTTCAAAATGGAAGACTGGAGCTTACCAGTAGACATTAATGTACAGGTATAAAACAAAACAGCCATGTGAATGATTCTGAACAACTCCAAAGCATGTTCATTTGTGTGCAGACAAACAATAAGTATGTACCATTTTTACCAAACTGAAAATGGATTCAGACCAAACTGCCTGTGTTAAAGTACTGATAACATGTAGAAATATGCACAGATCTGAAACAGCTGTGACCATATAAGTGACTTTTTATTATTGTTCCCGTGATGTTTTCTGGAAGGCTCATTTGTGCATGAACTAAGTTGTTACAGTTCTGTGTGGCTGTACATACAGCCACATCCGTAGGTTCCACTCTCAGGCCAAACATCATTAGTGAAAAGGGCCTTTGCAGAGGCAGATTAGCAACTCAAAGGAGTAACCTGCCCATAATAAAACAAGCAAGAAGGAAGTATAAAATCAAACAGTCCAAACACATACGCCCCATAAATAATGAAATAATCCACAAACAAGTATGCTCTTTCTCTCTCCGACCCCAGCTATGGGGTAGCCTGCTTCCCCTGATGTCCTTGACCTCCAGAGGAATACTAGTTATCAGAAACATTCCAGGCTGGTCTAATGCTGGACAGTCAACTGGTCTGGAAGGCCTTTCAGTGTTGCACACTACACATATACACTAATGCTTTTATTCCTGCTCCAAGTCCAATCACGGTCATCTTGGATAGAGGTAAGTGAAGGATGTGGCTTCAGTGTTCCTTCAAAATAGAAGCGGACAGAATCACTGTGATGGGATACTTGCACACAAGGAGACGACTACTGGGATTAAAATGGATAATCCACTGGAAAAAAAAACAAAACAGTGAGGCTGCCTTATACAAAGCCTCAACAGAACTTTTAGTGTGGTGGGTTGTAGCCTAGAGGTGGTTGTTGTTAATATTAACATATAGAAAGAATGGAGAGGAAAAAAGTAGCTAACAGAAACAGCCAGTGGCAGTCTTATTCCTGAAGCCTACATCTGGTGAGTCAGACTAGCAGACTACTCTGACTGCTCACATGTAGACTTTGAGAATAAGCCTTCCACTTCTGACTCACATGTCACACAGATTACCGCTCCCCTTCTGCAATCTGCGTGCTACCAATTTCAAAGCCCCCCTCAAAACAACAACAACCTCTAAGCAGCAACCTGCACGCTGAAAATGATAAGCTTTGCCTAGGACTTATATTGTGTAATAAAGCAGGCCTACTTGGTTCTTTTGGTCAATTAACTATTTTCATGGCGGTGCTTGCCAAAGTTCCACCAAAACAATTTTTCTTAGCATTGCCCAAAACGATTGTTATTGGTGTAAACAAACACAAATAAACCCCAACGTTTTTTCTCCGATAGCATAATAATGATGAGGTGCTGCTGGACCATTATCAGAACTGACACAGCACTGTGGAGATAGATAAGACATGATAACATGAGATAACATTTTTATTAATCTTGAAGGAAGTTCTTGTGCCCTTCTGCTCAAAGAAAAAGAAAAAAATGACATAAGAAATACAGTTTCTAAAAAACAATAACTCCAAAGTCAAAACTGTGACTACCACCCAAAGAAGATTGCATACATTTGTAAACCCATTGACACAATTTAAACCTAGGGTCAGACCTGCTACAAAAAGTACAAGTTGTATTTATTAAATGAGACTGGGCTTATGTCACTCGAAACATCATGTACACAAAAAACGGAAACGAAATAAATCCCAGAATTAGAGAAAGTAGAGGCAGAGCGATCGGCATGCTTTCTTAATTACCTGCATGATAAATCATATTTATTGTCAGTAAAATTTCTATAAATAACCTCATTATTTAACTGATTCAGCATTAAAGTACAGTGAGTAGTGCACGCTTTTAGATATGTTATAAAGTAGAAAAATATTCACTGGAGGTCAGAGTAAAAGAACTTCAAGTCATCAAAAAAGAACAGTAAAAAATATGGAGGAAAAAAGGAAGACATAGAGGACGTGGCAAGGGTGAAAAGAAACTCCCTTGAGACTAGTCTGTATGTGTGTGTATGTGTGTGTGCAGGTGTGTGTATGTGCAATGCTCTGACCATGCGATGCACAGATAAAGGAGAGCGCAATTCAGCACTACCGGTGCCGTTGATGAATGATCCGACTTTTGTTTTAGTGACAGGGAAGAATTTGGAGGGTCGCGCGACTGCTCAGAATAATGCTGCCCTTGTCTATTTGTCTGCAACCCAAGCATTAGGAAGCTCATATTGGGAAACAGTTACCCTTGAAACAAAGCGCAGCAAAAACAGTCATCTGGCTAATTCCAGCCGTTAGACTGCTCTGCTGCTCTTCCTCAGGCACTTAAAGGAAATCCAAAGCAGTATCATTATGCATCACAACGCTATCAAATCCAACTCAAAGGAGGAAAACTGCAATGAAATAAAAACATTTTACTGTAGGAAACAAACTTTAAAAACACTATGGAGAGTGTTTGTGTAGAATACAGTGTTAACAGCAGCAGAAGAGGATCATAACCCATCAGTCTGGGTGACAGGTGAATGACTAATGTGATAAGTAATGAGGAAATGAATGAATTGGGGTATAAAAAGGGATGAATGGGGGAGTGAATGCGGGGAAAGCAGGAGAGAAGTGAAGAAGAGGGAGTGCTGCTTCACTTTATTGCCCAGTCTTCTACATCCTGTACTGATCAATACTGAAGCACTAAAGGAGATGAGCGCCTGGACCAACTGAGCATGTGTGTGTGTGTGTGTGTGTGTGTAGATATCTAAATATATATGCCACTCAATGAAAGAATACTTATTTGTGGTTGGGGTGTCTCATCATGTCGGAGGCTTTAACATGTATGCCAGAAATAAGTAAATTAAAAAAAAGATGGAGGCAAACGGATGACAGTGAGACAAACGTTGATAAAATGAAAGAACATAAAACCAAAGAAAGAACAGCAACAGCGCAAACATAAGGGTATAGAATATTAAAAAGGAGTTCAGGGGAGGGAAAAATAGGGAGGGCACGAGAGAGATGGAGGGAGGGTTGGGCTGTAATTTATCCTCCGTGTGCATGCTTTACGGCTTTCTTAATTCAACTCCTGCTACTATTAATGGAGTTAATGTTGAGATTATATCTATTTTCTGGTGGCAGGGCCTGAAATACTGCAGCCGATTCCCCCGCCTCTTCAAACTGCCACCCAGCGCTAAATCACCCGCCATTGCTCGTTACGGCTAAAACTAGGTAAGAGCACTGCATGTTGGGTAGGGAGAGACTCACTTCCTGGTGGCCTGTGAACAGAACAATTCTGAGACTACGTGGATTAAAGGGCTTGGCTAAACAGGGTTGTAAGTCTGATGTAGAAGTGAAACAAATCATAAATTAACAGTTAAATTGTTGTAATACAAAAAGCATTTGATGTGAAGCATGATTGGCAATAAAAGAATAAGGAGGAGCTATAGAGGGTGACAGCCTATGAAACTGGTCAGGTGTTGTAAAGTGAACCTTTCAACTGACACCTAAACACAAAAAAGGTTCAAGTTGCTGCCAAATAACACTAAATTCTATGATATGATCCAATTTCTACATAAAATACTTTGTCAAAATATCTGGATTGTCTGTTTGGTTAGGGTGACATCAGCAGAGGGTTTTTAAATACTTATATTCTAGAACCATACACCAACACTGTTCAATACTGCAATGCCAAAATCCCTTGCAGCAAATATTGAAGTCACGCAGTTCCTATGTCTTTCTTAATTTTGCTGTGAGGATATCCATGCCAAATGAATCAAATGTCAAATGACCCATCTGAATAATGACTGACTCAATAAATAAAAATCATGGAATGAAAGAGATTTAAAACTTCCCCTTTAATACTTGAAGCCGCTAACGAAGCATGTCAGTTGCAAATTTTTCTGCACTGTTGTTATTCCACCTAGGACTGCGGCAGGGTCATGTGACAATCACTGATGACAAAAAGTGACAACATTCTACGTTCATGGTTATAATAGTACGTAGTCCTGTCTCCTCAAGAACAAAGCTGAAATAATTACACAGTGTGGCCGAACATAACCTGTAAGATCAGAATATTATCACGGAGAGTCTGTGTGTCAGTAACATTAAAGACATTGTTCAAAAAAATGAAATCACATCACAGATTAGGGGGAAAATACTTGTGGAACTACTCTCAACTCTTCACAGCAATATCTTATGTTAATGTAGGCAACGATGGTCATTACATCTGTCTCACCAAAGGATGCTTCTTGTTTGGCTGTAAAATGTCAGTGCAACCACATCAGAAATAAAATGCAACATTGTGTAGCGTTTCTCTTTGTTCTGGATCAAAACAACCAATCTACAGGAATAAATGATCATTGTATGCATGCTTGAGTTTAAAATTTAGAAACTTTGGCTTCATATTTAAATGAAAGACAAAAAGCAGGAGAAATACATGCTTAGATTTCTCAAACTTTTTTTTTTAGAAGAATTCAGCAAAACCCTAAAACGAATATCAAAAGGCCTCATTTAAACATCCATGGGAAGGTGGAGTCTGTCTTGACAAGATATTGGTGTTATGTCACCATGTCAAATCTATACAGGTTGTACTATATAACACAAGGGTGGTGTTTTGTTTTCACGATGCACTGGGTGCTGCTATGAACAGGCACAGAGATAAGAGCTGAGAACATATGAGGACAAGCATCAGTGAGTCAGATAGGGCAAAGATGAAGAGCAGCACTCAGTAGTTAAGAGCAGAGAATATGAGCTCTTGCTCCACTCAATAGCTTCAAATTGATAAAAATGGTGGTCTTTGGAATTAAACAGATAGATAAGCATGAGAAAGGAGTGGGAGAGAGGAGAGGTAGTGGACTCTCCCTGGGGACCCAACCTGTCCCTCTCCCTCCCTATCTCTTTCCTCACTTCTACACACTTGGTGATATTTCACAGGATGTCACACGGCTCAAATTGAAAATCCCTTGATGAATCAATATTTACTGCAGTGGCTAAATGAATAGTAATAAGTCACCAGAGACTGAATCCAGCCACAGTCCAGGCCCCTCTTTCTCACCAAATCTGGATTACACAAATGAACCCCATCACTAACACACACTAAACACACATACACACAATGCTTGGAGTGTGAATTGCTATCTGAACAAACAACAACTTCATTTCTTTCACATGCAGACATTTGGAACAACTTTCCACAGAAACAACACATATATGAAATCTGTTTACAGTGATGTTTGTGGGTGCTCCTCAGTGACACAGACATTGTTTCTGAAGGCAGACGTTTGACATTCTACAGTTTCATTTAGCAGACACTTTTGTCCAAAGCGACGTACAACACAAGCAAGAATTCAGACATAAGGAAAAACCTTTAGTAAGTGCAAACATGACATGTGGATCACTCAAAAACTCAGGACCTGACACTCAAATTATCTAATGCCTAAATACCACTATGGGTAAAAGACCCAATATGCTTTTTAATAATTAGGATAAACTACCCTTGGAAGAGTTCATATTATGTGTTTTCACTTCCTGACGTGTGCTGTAGATTTTTTGCATGTGTAAAAGGTCTGCAAAGTCCACACCAAAAAAAATGTATTCTCTCTAACAGAAAGCACTGCCTGTTACCTCCCTAAACACCTTGTTTGAAGTTTAGAAGTGCCTATTTATGCCCCCATGTGATACATTCGCATAAAGCCTGCCCAGTGGCTAGTTTGGCCTGGTCTCAAACAAAGGGTGAGCTGCTTCTGCTTGGTCTTAGGCTAAAATGTATCAACCACAAGGACAGCATACCAAATGTTCTGCTGGTGTCTGGAAGAGTAAACAAGAATCTTCATGCACTCAAAAGACCCAGTGGATATCCTAGTGGAGATGCTCAGAAATGGTGGACACTTCAACAACAACATAGAACCAATAAGTAGGGACCGGGTAGAATTTAGAGGTGTGGTTTGAATGAATGATGCCTACCAGCTGATGAATCAGAGCTGGATGGGCTTTTCAAGCAGGTGAAGTCTGTAGAGATTTTGACAGTTATCATATTTAGATAGTTAGCATCATTCACTACAACTGTCCGATTTACTCCCCCTCCATTCCCCCTCCCTTTCCTCCTGTCCTGTGCACGAACACAAACATGCAGGATTGTGTGCATGAATGCGTACAGCACACGATGGAACAGTGTCGAGTAGATCAGCCCAAGCTGCTTTGTGTAAAAACAAAGGATTTTTCCAGCACATACACAGAGCAGACCGCTAGCAGACTATAATCTGTCAATGAGCAGAAAAAGGGCATTCAAAGGCACAAAAATGAAAAATTTGCAATATTTTCAATATCAAAAGTTTCCAAATTATAAATGCTTAACCTCCTGAGCCCAAGCTCGCTTGCAGGTTTGAAGGGTATGTTATCTTTATAGAATATCGCCCAAATTACACCACACAGTCTGTAAAAATACAAGAATGACTGAGCAGCCTACTTACAAGGACAAGACAGGAGACAGTTGCAAATTACAAGTGTGAGTGGTGAAAGATCCATAACATGTTTTCACATGTATAACGTCCAGTACTGGTAATAAGTGTGGGCACTTGGAGAAATGTTGGACCTGCTGATCCCAGATTTTTTGCAAAATAAATAATAAAATTAAACATGGTACGAGTTATTGTTTTTCCTTTTTAAAACTTTATGGCATTACAAGTTTGGTATACTGCAAAAAATAAAAAGAAGCCCATTTTGAATTAGCTTTACTTTCAGCCATGGTTGGACTGTTTCCATTGAGACATGGGATAAGCTGCTTCTACTCAGTACTGCTTTAAATACTTAAAGTCAAATCATAAAAATACAACAAAACACAAAAGAAAAAGAAAAATCAGAACTGTAGTTTTGCAAACCTATAGCCAAATGACATATTATCACCATTATCAAAGTAATTAATTGAGATTCAGCAGTCCAGATGTAACACTCTGTGCCAACGCATGCAATTAAACATCGCCCTCTGACAACCAGCTGTGTGGTAACAGTGAGTGACAGGTGAAAATAAAAGGGCACAAAGAAAGAAACCACCTATGGTACAGCGTTTCCTACACTGATCAAGATTGTTCTGCAAGTCAATTTTACAAAGCCTCTGATTAAAGGAGACAGTGTGTTATTGCAGTGGAAAACGATACTCAACAAAATACTTACAGTAACATACCATTACTGATGACATTGCTAATCTACAACTAAGGAATTTGTGTACATTAGCAGAAAAACGTGTGTCATGTTTAGATTTAGCAAAAATGCAATACCTGCTGGTTCCAGACACTTAAATTTCAGAATTTATATCTGCTTTACTGAGTGCGAATGTGAGACAGTTTACTCTATTCTCTACACATTAAGGGGGAATTTTACCTTCAAATATGACAGATTTGGGTGAAAAAGTCAAATTTTGAAAAAGATGATTATCATATACCTAAACATGTATTCTTTCTCCTGATTAATTTTTATTTTTATTTGATTGCTTATATAATGAGTCATCATCAATCATAAACTTTAAGTGCCGATATCTCAGAAGTCGATTTTCGGACACACATAAACTGCCCCTTAATTTATCTTCTGACGCTTTTGACCAAAACTTCCCATTTTTGGTAGCTTGGAAAATCCAAACTGAATCTCCATGTAATCTCCAATCTCCATGTTAGGAGATACAGGAGAGTCAGTTTGGCATTGTGCGAATTGAATCGCGTTTCCCTCCCAGTACAGTTTGGTACGACCAATCATAACACGGGAGGCAGGAGTTAATGCTGCGTCATCTTCAGCGCCTGGATTACCCATAAAGAAGATGCCGGAGGAGGGGGGGGGGGGGCCAAAGCGAATCTTTTTGTAGTCTCTTGGCGTTTTGGATGGCATTAGTCGTTGCCTCTTTTCACTTGACGTTTCCGACGATGAGGAGGCAGTGGATGGCTCGTTGCTTTCGGCTTCTTGCCATTGTTTGTACAGAGGAAAATCCCGTTCCAAACGTGTGAATAAATTTAAGCAACTTTTACACATACGCACAACTTGGATTGGCTCCGATTTAAAGTTATTCCTAACACCGCTAATCGTTTGGAAGGAGTCTTTTGTTGCGTAGCCTTTTCAAAAATAAGTGTTGTACTTGAGAGTACCCCATGTACTCGCAGATTTTTGTGACAAAAACGGCAGTAATCATTCACCGTGACGCTTTCTCGGCTGCATGCCATTGTTGTTTGGACTACATGGACTTCAAGGTCGATTTGTTTGTGCACCACATCCGTGTTACGCTGATTGGTTCTTTCTCGTTCAAGCTGCAATGGTTAGCCCCTCCTTTTTGAAATCGTCTCGTATCATCACAATGCCAGACTGCCTTTATTTGTATTTATATTAATACATAAATAAAGTCAGTCTGGATTTTCCAGACAACATTTTTGGCATGCTGGTAGTATAGGCTATGTAGAATGCACCTATTAGCCATTTTTTTTGATAACTTCATTCTATGCTGAGTTATATACGAAAATCCTTGTAGCAATTGTTTTATTTCATTACCATGGTAACCACAGCAAATTATGTCAAAATGCCTAATAGGTGCACAGGTCCCAACTTAAAGTACTACGTGGTGCATTGGTATCATTTTATGTTAAATATTGCATGAGATTTTGCTTGGGGCAAATACAAGATGTAATTTTGGGTTCCATAATTCAACAGTATTTAATTTTAATCCAGTTATTCAAAATGAAAAAAAGTTGGTTTCACAGTAAAGTTGGTGTTTAGAGGTCTCTAAAAATGCATACCTTATCTTAAAAGTGTGTGCAATATGAAACTTTTAACATTGGTCATTTTTAGGTCTCGGCCGGGTGAAGCTTCCCCTTAACTGATCATCAAAATCCAACACAACAGCCTGTTCAGAGCCTCCATGACCATACTTACAAACAGTACTTAATCTCGCAGTGTCGAAGCAAAGCTCAGCACGTCGTACTTAATAAATCCCATTTTTCAGCGGGACGAAGCTATGAATGAGGTGTTAATGTCCATCACCCGTTAATGACCTCATCTTAAACATTAATTAACTCACTACCTCAGAAATGACCTCAACACCAAAGTGTCATATCACACAAAAGACTTTCTCCATTATGTGAGACTTAAATATTGGTACAGAATAACAGAGAACTGTCTGTTTCTAGCTTTTTAAATATGATAGAAAGGGAATCTGTTTAAATTTGGAGTATTTGTCAAACAAAACAAGCAATGTATACATAAAACAAGGACAACACTTGTGGCTGATGGAAACTGTGACAGACACTTTACAATTTAATGGCATTTTTGACTGACCAAAAAAAATAAGACTGAAATAAACCAGTAATAAAAATATTTACTAACAAGAGTCCAATTCAAGTGTTTTTACTGTAAAATCACGACTCAGTGGTAGTTTATTATCTTGAGTAAGAGCATGGAACTGACAGAAGAATGAGTGTGGAGACAGAGGAGATGAAAGTCAGACTAATGAAAATAGGAAAAAAAGACAAGATGGGGCTGTAATGACATCAAGAAAAAGACCCATTCCCCCTACTCGTCTCTCCCTCTCTGTATCTGTCCTGGGTTTGATGCTTTCCCTGCTGGTGTAAATTAATGTGAGGAGCACATTGGTGTAAATGGTTTATTCTCTGGGTTGTCTACTGTTTAAAAATGAGCGCAATAAATTTGTGACCTCTTCCACTCATGCTACTCATGACGGTGACAAAGAAGACAGGGTGCTGATCTGCACCAACAGTACTATCCACTGCGGCACATTAAAGGAAGACCTGCAGGAAGTCTGTGTGTATTTGTGTCTGTTAAAACATGCTACCTGGCAGACTGGATCCTCTTGGTTCGCCAGGAGAGGGCTGGATTATAGTGCAACGTGTGCATGGTGCTGAACCCCGGGCGGGTCACCATCTTGTAGTGAGTCCTGAACACCCGTTGGGAGGCGGGGCTACGATGGAAGGAAGAGGCGGGATCTAGGAACAGCAATAATTACAAACAGATGAGTGAAAAACTCGTCAAATGCAAATCTGACCCCACACACACATCCAGTTAAAAATCTAGTCAGTGTGTGTGTGAAAAGACGCACATTTACACATCATTTTGAATGCAAAAAAACATGTATACATGCACAAACACACATGCACACACTCATATACACGCACACAAAAGTTTGTCTGAGGACTCTGGCAGGTGTGCTCTTTAATAAGCTTCACGTATAAAAATGAGAGGGAATAACAAAGGCAGAATTTTTATGAGTCTAATAAATCATATGCTCTGTCTCTTTCCTCGGTGCCTTCATTCCTCCTGCCCAGCCTCCCTCCTTCCCTCTCACTTTAAGTCTCATTCGTTATATCATTTTACAAATCCATCAGAGAAGCGGCATAACAGTAGAGCGATCGGAAGAGAAAAAAAGGGGACTAAGTGTTTTTCTTTATTTATTTATTTGACTGTGTATCCATCATGTTGTTTTATGATGGCCCGGGCTGGCTGACGCACTTGCACAAAGAACAGAATTTGCATTGTGGATAGTCTAAGTCCCTGTTTGAATGAGTTTACCAAGATCAAAGACTACACAGACCAGGAGCCTGTCCACCAAAATCTGAAACGTAAAGTTGCTGTGAATAACTGCAGAAGTTATGTTTCTTTTTAGGTCTAAACCTCTGCCCCTACAATAATTGACGGTAATAACTTGGTGTACATCAGAAACTGAATTGCCCCTAGGGGATAAATAAAGCTATCTGAATCCTGAGATTTGTCATGAAACAATCTTTTCCTATAAAGCTATATAAAGCCCATAGAGTCAAGAGAACACAGCAGCATTGCTTTATTCAGAGGTAAAAACAGAAAGTTGGCACATACCTGAAATGTCCATCATTGTACATTATCACTATACACACACAACTGTGGTAAGAACAGTAGGTCAAACTGAAGTAGACTATAAACTGGCTTTCATTTCAGACAGTCAGAATTATCTCTTTGAGCCAATTATCTCATCTGTCTAACTTTGAATTGTTCCTGTCTCTGCTGCACACTAGTGTCAGAATGATGTAAATCATTCTTACCCTGCCAAAACGCAACCGTCTAGCTGGTCCCATTCTTCACATTTTCATCACTAGAGTCCAGCCTTGTCACCGGCTGTGTAAAATGATGACTTAACAATGGTGTCTAATCACCAGAGTCTCCTCACATATCTTTTCAGCTGTTCTTTTTGTGCACACTATATCAAACAAATTCATTTTTAATAACTCTTTAATGTGTTCTTTCAATGAAGTCTCTCCTAACTGAATTAAATTTGGCCAATCTTGGATTTTACTTCTGTTATGTTTTTACTATGGTCCCACATCTCAGCTATTGACTAGTATGTGTGTACAATACATTTACGATCCAAGAGAAACAAGAACCCAAGTTGTAGTAAACTAAAAATAGACTTCAGGGACAACCATTCACACAAAGGATTTTTACACTTTGTGGAAAATTGCATTTGTAAAACGGCTTTCATGAATTGAAAAGGTACAAAATATCCATAACTACAGACTGAAAAGTGAGATTTCATGCAACATGAATCAGTTGCAAAACATATTCATTCAAATTGTTCCACCACAAAAAATGTCAATCTGCACTACCTCTACCCCCATCTACAAATCATTCACTGGGGTGGTCAGTGATGGCACTTCGTCTTCCTAATGAGTAAAGAAAGGATAGATTGAGGAGAGGTGTGAAAGAGGGATAACAAATGTGTTTATGTACCCGCTGAGGAGCTCATTTCCTATCACCTCTTTCACAAGTTTTTAATTGCCAATTGTCAGGATTGTTGCCATTTTAATTAGCGTCCAATAGCAAACCGTGACCACACGGGCTGCAGTGACAAACAATAAAATGATTCGATTTCCACATCTGCACATTCCACCTCTCTCTCCACTCCTCCCCCTCATTCTTCCTCCCCCCACGGGAACTGGTTTCATTTGTCAGCCGTGATGCAGCTCTGGATCAGCTGGAGAATTCATCTCAGACAAACATTTACTGTTCAACAAATCACCGAGAGCTTGGGGGGGGCTGCCGAAATACTGACTGCATCTTTGTGACACAGACATACACAGACACACACACTGTGGTTTACACATGTAGACTTATGCAGATGTATCATATGTTTACATAACGTTCGGTACAAAAGCTAGAATTTTATGTTATTCTGCCTGTGCCATTCTGATGGAGGCAGGTTCCCAGGTAAATTGTAACAGGACATCTAAACAAACACCAAGCCAATAACTATGTTTTGTGAGATCAGCATTGCTACACTGGACCTTCCCATCAAACCTTGGATCTCTACTCATTTGTTGTTGTGTTTGCTTTTTTTTTTTTTTTTTTTTTAGTAAAGACCAATTCATATTAGAATGTATATCATATACTGGGTTACAAAGGGCAATGTGAATTCTGACACATCCATCCATCCATCCATCCATCCATCCATCCATCCATCCATCCATAAATCAGGAGGACTGCCTTCTGACTCCGCTCCTTCTTCATCACAATGTCCTGGTACAACGGCCACATTACTGTTGACACTGCACCAACCCATTTGTCCATCCCATGCTCCATTTTACCATCACTTGTAAACAAGATCCCAAGATGCTTAAAACTCCTCTGCTTTGGGCAGCATCTCACCAAGTCACAGGGATCAATCCATTGGGTCGCAAGTGCTGACTCTCATCCTGGAAGCCTCGTGTTTGGCTGTTCATGATCTGATGAAGCCAACAGAGCCACATCATCCACAAAAAGCAGAGGCGGGACTCTAAAGTATTTACATCAGACACCCTTCTCATCCTGGTTGCACCATGCAGGGTTCTCGCCAGCGCATTTCAGCGTAACGGCCCGTTACGCTGCCATAACGGACCCGTTACACTGTCTAACGGCCCGTTACGCTCAGTTTAAAAGATTACGCTGTGATTAGGGCCGCTACGCCAGCGCATTTCAAAGATTACGCTGTTGTTATGAGAGTGTGTGGCTCCGTCATGAGAGTGAGAGAGAGAGCAGCGCCTGTGTGGGAGGGAGGGGGAGGGAGGGGGAGAGCGAGTGAGAGAGACAGCAGTCAGTGCCATGGTCGGTGCAGTCGGAGGAGGAGAGAAGGTGTGTAGTTGCTGGTTTGGCGGTACTGTGCGGTTCAGCCACTGTTGATAGACAATAAAGGCTGCAGTGTTCTTCGATGCGGCTGGGCTCCTGTGTCTTTGCCTCTACGGCTGCTGAGGAAGTGAAGGGGGTTAACCCCGGGCTTCCTGACCGACCTGGCCGAACAGGAAGGGTTAACACTGTGATTAGGGCCGCTGCGCTGTTATTTTGACAGATAACGCCATGTGCGTTTGTTTTTATCAACTGGGTGCCTATCTAGGTTAATTTATGTCTCCCCACCTCAGCCATACTTTCCTGTCTATTGCGCGCGCGCGCGTTCCCGTCTATTGCGCGCGCGTGCAGGAGGACCTGCCGTTGCGCTGAAAAAAATCCTGGCGAGAACCCTGCCATGAGATACCCTCCGTGACTAATACAAACAGGTTCGACATTAGGGGTAACCCTGAGGTAGTCCAACAATCACTGGACACATCTTTGACTTTGTGCTGAGAACACAAGCAGCTCTTACTATGGTGGTACAAGGAACAAATGGTTTGTAGCATTGACCCTTGTAGCAGGCTATTCCTGCATTATCCCCTACAGATTGTGGGCCTTGTCCAGGTTCACAGAACACATGTGGTCTGGATAGTGAAACTTCCATGACCCCTCTCAGCAACTCCACAAAAGGTAAAGAGTTGGCTCATCGTTCCATGGCTCTGGTCCAGTTCTTGAATAGCAACACTGAAACAGTTGTCTGTTGGCTTGATGGTTGCTGCGACTGCACTTGGAGATACATTCAAAGTTTGTGAAATTTTCTGAAATTTGACTGACCTTCAGTTCTTAAAGTACTGATGGACTTTCGTTTCTCTTAACTGAGTTGAGTGGTGTTTGCCATAATATGGATTACAACAGTAATCAAATAGGAGCTGTCAACTGTGTACTAACCCTGCCTTTGCACAGCACAACTGTTGATCTCAAACACATAAAGAAGAGAAGAAATTGAACAAACTGACTCTTGAAAAGGAACACTTGTTAATTCAAAACCATTCCAGGGAGACTACCTCATGAAGCTGGCTGAGAGAATGCCAAGTGTGTGCAAAGTTGTCATCAAAGGAAAAGAGGGCTACTTTAATGAATTTAGAATATTAAACAATATTCTGTTTTGTTTAACACTTTTTGTTTACTACATAATTCCATATGTGTTCTTTCATAGTAGCATCATTGGTCAAGTCAGGTTGTGTTACCTGGTACAATTTAATCCAGTATAACCTGCCGCATTGAAAATGGGTGGATGGTTTACCCAGGTCTCAGTCTCCAAAGGGTGTATGAACTCAGTAGTAACCAGCCAACCATCAGACATAGAGTGGGGCCCCATGTAAACTTAAGTTTACATTCCAACTTAACCGCTCCTGCACCTGCAGAACATAGCAGACGTATTGGCGGTGCCTCTCCTCTGATTAAGATGTACTGCAGGCGAGAGAAGCACTTGATAAGTAGGAGGGCAACCCAAGTTGCCTCAAATGTCCTGGCTTGAAGATCGGCTCATGTGAAGAGACAACGGAGATGCCTGTCTACCACTATCTATAAAACCTGGCTGATCTTCTGCATAATCAGCAATGACTGAAGCTGACCTGAACTGAACTGTTCTTTCATAGTCTTGATGTCTTCAGTATTAATCTACAATGTAGAAAATAAATAAAATAAAATAAATAAAAGCTATTGAATGAAAAGGTGCGTCCAAACTTGTGACTGGTACGGTATATCATTTTCAGAAAAAAAAATTGCACAATAACACTGGTACTGATTTCAGCTACATTGCTTGTTCTGTAGGTGAAAGTATGTGTGTTGGGTTACAAAAGAGACCCCAGTAAAAAAAAAAGAAAGAAAAAAAGAAAGACAGCACAAGAGAATGAGGTAGAAAGAGTATATGCGTGGGGGTAGTGGTTTGTACAGGATTAGTTGCCTGGCTTGTAGTCACTTTTTCTCCCACAATCCATCCGTACTGCAGTCAGAGCTATTTGGGTGTCCTGGCAGATGACAAATAGGGCTTGTCAAAGGTGCTGCCACGATTCCCACCCTGCAACCTCGTACTGCCCTTCCCCCCGCATATCTAACCTGCACCTCAATCTGCCTCTAAACGCTCACTGCAAACATCATGACACCCACCGTGTCCAAGACGCAGTCACACAGCTGTTCCAGCTTGGCTACTGTTTAATGATATCTATAGTGAGCTGTGCTATGGGTGTGTGTTTGTGAGTGCGACTGTGTGTGTGTGTCAGCAGGGATGGATGGACGGTGTTGCTCTGATTGTAAACCACTGCAGGTTGTGTTGGTTGAGTGGCTCTGGGAGCAATGGGGTCTCAATCTTCCAGTATAGGACCATGACCAATGAGCATGTGAACACATACGCGCACACACAAACGCACACTTACTCACACATATACACCTGGGGTCTCAATCTTCCCTTAATAGACCTTTGACAGTGGCCTGCCTTGCAAGCGGTGCCTTGTACTGTAAAGACACCATTTGCAGACGCATGCAGCTCGCACGCCGTTCATCCATCTCTCACTGACTTGCTGCTGTGAATCCACAGATAATCTACTCTCGTCGCCTCACGCTGAACTCATCGCTCCTTCTGAAAGTGCTCCGGCTCCCCGTCACAGTCCCACATTAAAGGTTGAGTCAACACGTTCTCTCTGTTACTGAACCAGGAGTTCCCTACTCCTGGCCAGGTACAACAGATGTGATAAGAATTTTGTTTGTGATGACAATAGCTCAGCATATATCAAGACTGATGCCAGTCCTGTCTCGATAAACTAGAGTGGCTACTGGTAATGATGTGTTCAGTTCATTTGGTCCTTCATTTTATTAACAGTTAACACTGGATTTTTATAGTTATTCAGTTTTTAGTCCCACAATAATCCTTGTCCTTACAGTTCTTTACACAACAGCAGACATGTCTTTTGTCTCTTCATGATATTCATTACAAAAGAACTTGTATCCTCACAGTGCTATTACTCTATCATCAAAAATGCTAAGTTGAATAAACAATCTTGAACTCTTTCCTCCTTATTATGACAATTTCTGCATTAAAGTTAGAGTTAGCTATTATAATTTTACACACGATATTGAATTGTGAATATCTACTAAAGTTCTCTAGCTGGTCATTCTGTGAGTGCACTGGAAAAAATATCTAAACAATCTTCCCCCTTCGACAATGACGGAGTTCAGCTTTCATTATTTTTTCATACAAACATGCTTCATCTTTGCATTTCAGAGTTGTGCTTTTAATGAATTTGTGAGATAAAAACATCACAAATCATTTGTGGATTTACATATTAATAGGTCCAATTATGTAGTATATAATAAGATCAACTACTCCACATTGAATACCTGTGATGTGAGTATGGAGGTTGTACTATGTATGATTCTTGAGATATGATAATTAAAAGACATTGTGACTTGATAGGGAATATAAAAATGATTCAAATGAGTTCCACACAATGACATATCTACAGATTCTAATAATGCTTGAAAAGAGAGAACACTGGTATTGGATATGTAGGTGATACTGGCAGACAGAGTAGACGTATCATAATTAATACTTGGAGAGAAATACACCAAATAAATGTCTGGAGGGAAAACATTTGGTGCCTTCATGACATTTAAAAATTCAACAGCATCAATCTGTTGAACCAGTGTCCATGTTAAGATTATGTTATGCTCAATCAGAAATCATTCAGAAGATGTTGTAATGGAAACAAAAAGTGCTGATAGTTGTTCTGAAAGGCCACAGTGGAAGGAAAAGTCAGCCATCCTAGACAATTGGTGGGATGCAAGACTGTATATACCATAAAGAAGTGCAATGAGGCAAGAAACGTGAGCAGTCAGCGAATCAGACAGATTTTAAGAAAACCCTACAAAACTTGGAGGCATGGAGGCAGAAATCTGACAGATATTGCAAATAGAACCACAACAATCTGCATATCAGACCAGTAGAGTTCAAGACCCAACTTTAAGACTCTGAGATCTTTCTATGCAACACGGTTCAACCAACCTCTCAAAACAACATCATGTTCTTTCCTTGTTAATCCTCTATATGATATATATTGGTCTGATCCTCTTTTGTTAGTTCAGCTGAGGAATCTACTTAAAACTCCTGACAAATCACTAATGCAGATCCTGCTTTTTCAACATGAAGAGACAGATGTAGCATCACATAAGTGGATCTGAGTGTTGAACCAGTCCCATCCCTAAGATGACTGAGCCTCGTCTAAGCAGTGTGGACTAGACTTTGAGTTAAGTTCCATGCTCTATGTGTCTATCCTCAGCCCTCTAACTGGGACTACTGACAGGGCATTGCACTGCACCTCCAATCCTCCATCCTCTTAAAGATACCCCAGAAGTCTGCCTTGCTATACCTGATGGCTAATTCCAGAGAACTGCGGTCTCTGCCTGCCCCCTCCCTGGGAGAACCCGATGGATAATAAATCTTATTATTGACAGCGCCTGTTTCCCCTGCCATCCGTGTTCCTGTCCCCTGGGGCTCATCCTCTGACTCCCACAGCTCCAGCGCTCTTACAGAAGACAGCAGTGTCATGCTAACATCAGATTTAACAAGAGAGTTACCACAATTTAATAACCTACTGTAAGCCAACACAGTTATGATAATATGATTTCTGCATGTCTGACATCCACTGATACTTTCTGACAGACTACCCAGACATCAACAGAGGTTGCTGCCCCACCCTGCCAACAGACAGCTGCATTCCTTGGTGTTTAATATACTGCGTCCTATAAGTCATCGGAGGGCATCAGCCACTCCAACGGTATGGCCAGAATGTGAGGGGAGCAGTATATATTGCATGTGAATGAGTTTAACATCTTGTTTAGGGAAGATTAAGAAAGATGAAGAAATGTGCCGACAGAGCATATAATGTTAATATACTTCTGTGTAAAACTCCTCTAATGCTAGAGTCTTTTCAGTCTGGAAAGTTTCAAAGTGCCTCATCAACACGGTCTCACGGGGATTCGTGAAACTGTTACGTAAATTTTTTGTTTCTTTTTCTTGCGCACCAACACGATTTCGTCATGTTTTTCGTGCCGCTCACCACGAAATGTTTTTCGTGTTGCTCACAACGAAACCCGCTGTGGTAATCACAGCTGAAAGTGGTTTATACCAGCGGATTCATGACGATCTAAGCTGTCCATCGGCGTATACTGCTTGTGTGATCGCGTTTGCGGCCGCCGGCCGCCGGACATTCTTGAAATTCCTATGCTAATTGGTAAGTGTACCACCGGGTTATGGTTAGGTTATGGTTAGGTTATGGTTAGGGTTATGGTTAGGGTTATGGTTAGGGTTATGGTTAGGGACGATGTCATGCAAAATATAGCGTTGGATTCGCCACGGTTTTACATTAAAAATATAATACACACATTCGTTTGAAATACGTTCTGGGTGGCACGAAAAGTCCGCCGTTTAAAATACATTGGTGCGCATTTCGTGGTGAGCGGCACGAAAAACATGACGAAATCGTGTTGGTGCGCACGAAACCGAAACAAAAATTTACGTAACAGTTTCACGAATCCTCGTGAGATCGGGCTGGCCTCATTGCTACAGGATGGTAGAAGAGGTCATTTGGTCTACAGAAGACATCTGCCAACTGAGACAATCATTCCAAAAGTAACATTGATTTGACAACCACATCAGCTCTATATGTCACAGTGTGTGCACTGCATGACTCAAATGGTGGACATACTTTTTACTGACTTGTGATTTCTGGTCTCTGATCCCAGTCTCTATTAGCTCATTATCATTTTCAAAATAGTTGTACTTGGTTGTTTCAAGTTGTCAGTTTCGTTGTAGAGATGCCGTGTGCTGGTACAAAAAAATATCTATTCCCCAACATAAAAAGGGGTTGATAACATAAAAAGTTATTACAAGTTAGATGTCAGACAACAATGATGACATACAGTGCTGAACAATTTATTAGACTACCACTCAGAGTAAGGTGTTTGCCACTGCTGCCCTAAATTAACAGAATTGCTGATTACCAAAATATTTTTTATGTTTCTGTAATGGTTGATCCACCAGTATGTATAGCTCTTTAGTGAAAATGATATCTTTATTGCTATAACAGAATTATTGTTGGTGTCCATGAATTTTCAAATTTACTGTTTTACAAAAAAGCCAAAAAAAAAAAAAGTAAAGCACATTCTTATTTTTTGATTGAGAGGCCAAGTGACAATTATATTTTGCATTCCCAACAGAAAAAAAAATGTTTTAGTGGTTGTATTTTATTCTTGATTCATTTTTGACTTCTCAGAGAATTCCAGCGTGCTGGCTGAAATTTAGGTATAAAAACATGAATTCAGTTTGAAATTCCTCACTCCTATTCAAAATGGTGAAGCATATGGAACGGAATGAGAAAGACAAAGTCCAAATTAAAGCACTTCATGATGCTGGATGGTCTGAGACAAATAGAGCAAGACGTAAAATGTTCTCACACTGTGGTCAAGTATGCCTTGAACTCAATTGCAGAGACTGCTACTTCCAAAAGGAACAAAGGAAGAGGCTGAAAAAGTTAAGTGAAGCAGATGTCAGACACCTCAAGATCTGAGGGACTAGAGACAGAAAGATGACCACTGCTGACCTTCAGGCAGAGATTAATGCTTCTGAATTACAATCTGAGAAAGTCTCCAGAATGACCATAAGCAGACGACTGAAGGAACGTCTGGGCTCAAAAGGAAAAATAGCTGCTAAGAAGCCATTTTTGAGGCTTACAAACATCCAAAAATGCCTAAAATTTGCCAGTGAACATCAACACTGGACTGTAGATGACTGGAAGAAGATACTCTGAACAGATGAGTCCAAGTTTAAAACTCTTTGGTCAGCATTGTCATGTTTGTCTGCAGAAAAGCTGTAAACGTTTCATGGTAGATGGATTGCACACAATGAAACATGGTGGAGATTCCATGATGGTATGGGGTTCCATTTGTGGAAACGACATTAGAAAATGAGTTAGAATGGATGGTAGCATAAACAAGAAGGTTTACCACAACATCTTGGTTCATCATAGAATCCCTTCTGGATTGAACCTGATTGGTCGTAAGTTCATGCCAAGCAGACAATGACCCCAAGCATGCGTCAAACTGTACAGAGACGTCTGGACCAAGAGAAAGGAATCTGGAGTGCTGGAACTGATGGACTGGCCAAATTAACATCTAGACTTGAATCCAATTGAATAGATCTCAAAAATAAATCTCACAAAAGTTGCATCCAAAACATGCCTCAAGGAACAGTTAGAAACTATTTGGAACTCAATAACAAAAGAGATTGTGGAAAAGTCCATAAAAAAGGGTGTTAGCAGGACCAAAAGTGGTCATATAAAATATTAAGATGTTTGGTTAATATATGTGAATAAGGATTATTTAGTTTCTCCAGTTTGTTATTTGCCTAATAAATAACAATGCGTTTTTTAGTTTGAAACAAGTTTTTGACACATTTCTAAAATATCTGTGTCTCATTTTTATGACAAGTACTCTCATAAATTTGTTAAGCACTGTATATATGTAGTATTTCTGTGCAATGGACTAATCTTTTAAAGGAATACTCGTGGGCTTCATTAGTGTGTATGTGGATGAAGTAGTGGGTTGTTGCGAACTGACAGGCTGATGAAACTACACACGACACAGGAGGGCCAGGGTGCGTGCCATCAGCAGATGCTGTCAGTCGTGGCAGTGATGTCACCACACAGAAGCGTGTTCAGGGGAAGAGTGTACTTTGGGAAGGAGGATGGCTGCAGCGGTTGGGTGGTGGGTGGTGGGTGGGTTACTGGCTTGTGGCCTCGTCCATCATCGCAGTGGAGCCATCAGCTGTAACATATACCAGCTGACCCAGGGAACCTCAGGCTGATCAGGGGAGGGGGGACTCTTTCACTTGGCCAAATGGAAATACAAACACATGCTGGTAGGCTGTTGCTAATAAAAACTAGAAACTGCAAGATCATAAGAGAGAAATGATCAGACTAAAAAATAAAAGTAATATCTTAACACTCTTAAAAATACTTCTCACATACTTCTGTTGTGTTGAAGCCCACAAAAACATTTGGTTTTTAAAATTATCTAAGAAAATTGGGGCCAAATGCAATATAATTAGTTATGGTTTATTCTAAAACTTATTTTTACATTAGTGTATGTGCTATACAAAACAAATAATGCTTAATTACTGAGCTTTAGCCGCATTGCTAAAAGTGATTTTGACTCTGCTTCTGGTCCTCATCATAAGCTAGATAACAGGTGTCTAAATCCACTGAACAAAGTAAAATCACGTATTTCCCCAAATGTCCAATGTTATTTTTAAAAATAAATCTAAAGTTCAAATAATGATTAATGTCTGGACACAGCTGGTTCAACATTGCATACACAACTCCCTAATGTTGAAAAATTTGGGTAGAAATCAGGTCCTACTAGATTAAAGAATAGGTGTGGATAGAAAACACATTAAATTAATGACCTGAGAATTTCATCAAGGTTTCCTAAACAGCTTTTTAAAGGTTGGATACATTTATATTCATATTATATTAATAATGAGAGCTGCAAATTTGTCTTCAGTTTTATGTGTATTCAGTATTAGGTTGAATTTTTACTCTATAAATAGTTTCAAAAAACTATGCAACCTTTTTGAAAAGCAAGGAATAAAATGGGCAATCTAAACATTGAGAGGTCAATGCTTAAGTATTTTTCCAAATATTAAATAATATGCAAGGAGACCTGACAACATCCTTGATGAATAATTAAATGATAATAGCCCTATGTGAGCTTTTCCAGAGTAGCCATATGCTCCTGTAGCCATAAAGAGCATCAATAACGTAAATAAGACATGATGAAAACATGCATTTCCTGTGAACTCAACCTTGACCCTGACCCCAACCCTGAAAGCTGACAAAGTCTTTAGCGGTTATCAGGACTCCGTCAGGTTGTGATTCGCCTCAAATATTCCATGTGTGTCCCATGACGTTTGTGTCACACACACAGTGTTTGGTCAAAGGGATGACTGTGGCTGTCAATCATCAGATCCCATTAGAAGCATCCAGAGGAAGAGCCTGGGGCTTTGTCCACTTAAGGACTGCCATTATTACATATGTTATATATGCATCTATTTGTAAGTATAGAGAGTGTGTGGGTGTTTGTGAGAGAAGGTAGGGGTAAGAGCATCTCAGAAAACCTTTTCGAAGTGTGACTGGGGCACTTGAAGGTTAAGTGAGTGTATCCCTAAAGGGCAATACAAGATCCCTCCAGGGATGTGAACTTCTGCCCTGAACAATACACATCAAGACCCCCAAGCACATACGTAAGCAGTGCTAGACAGTCAAAAGACAGCTGAGTGAGTTACAGAATAGCCAGAGGGCAAAGACATGTGCACAAAGAAGTGGGCTAGTAATGGGTCTGAGGATATTTCTTTTCTTCTTGTTTTTCTGTTTTCTGATCTTCATAATGCTGCACTGACAGTGACTCAGATGTCTTTGTGACATCTGAGAACAGAAACCGAGAAATCAGTGACATCGAGCTCAAAAACACTGTCAACTTGGGAAGAAATGTTTTTTATTCGAGAGCTGCAACTAACAATTATTTTCATGACACAATTATTATAATGAATAATAATTCATAATTACCATTCATTATAATAATAATAATTAATATGCTGATTATTTATTGGTCAGTAAAATGCCAGATATTAGTAAAAAATAGTCAATAATATATTTCCCAGGTGCAATGTCCAAAATATGCCCAAAAGATATTATAGACAGATAGATATTATAAATACATAGATACATACATACATTTATTATGCGCAAAAACAAATCTTTACATTTGATATTGGAGTAAACTGTTAATTTTCTTTACTCCTGACCAAGTTTAATCATTTTTTATATTTGAACTTGTTTATAGTCATTATAAATATCTTTTCATTTATATTTTTATTTTCATTTTAATATTTTGTTGTTTCTACTCAGTACTTCATACTAGGGCCATAACTTTACTGCCAAATTTCTTTCTAACAAAAATGCATTGCTTCTCGTTTTTAGTCCAATATCTTATACGTCTTCTTCTGCCACAAACAAACACAATTTATAAATATGTTTATATGTGGATGTATCAGTATGCAATAAATACAGAATGACAACAATGTATGACAGCTGACAAGCTACAAAAATGACAATAAAAAAATATCAAAAAACAATCTACACTAAAATCAGGCATGGTTTCTAGATGTGGGTCCTGGTTCTTGGTCTAAAACATGTTCCTGTCTGAACTGTGATAGTGTTTTGTTGAAAAATGTTGTTACATCAAGAAGTACTTTGTGCCTCGAATGTCCTGGCTGACAGCAGTCTTGCACAGAAATAAAGCAATATTCAGAAAGAGGAGCCGGTGTACGGACCTACACTATGCTGTTTGACTTTGATTCATCATACTGAGTGATGGCTTAGAGACACATGCAGGGCCCTGCAGTTTGTCAGTCACCACACACACAGGGAGCAGAGCACAGTGGCTCACTGGTATAGATTTAAAGCAAGACTGAGGTTCTGGTTGCAAATGCCAGCACGGTGCGCATCCATCATGCTGCCGATTCTTTTGGGCCAGTGAGTGATGGACCCCAGTCAGCCGGTCGGACACCGGCCCTCAACTTCTGTTTCAGCCAAAGAGTGAGAGACAAGGAGGTGATGTACACGCCCGCTGGGAGACACACAAGCACCATGAATGTGTCAAAGTGTTAAGAGAGAAGGGTGGGGGGGCAAAGCACAAGCCGAGCAGAAGTAGTGTGGAGTGGAGGGTCAGGGTGTCGAAAAGGGCAGTACAAAGGTGGGAGAATGGCACTGGCATAAGGTGTATTTACAGTGGTTGTTCTTTATACTCATCTGAAAGCACAGGAATATCTTTGAGTGGATAAAGGTTAGTCTCACAAGCAGCTGGACTTCTTCAAGTTCAAACAACAGAAACGCTTGGAACGGTTTGCCACTTAGTTGTCGCACAACCGACCTTCAGCATCATTTGCACCATCATTTCAGTTTGTAAAGAAGAAGCAGGAATGAAGACTCTACGTTAGATGTGCTAAATGGTACTTTTCTGGATTTCTATTGCATGTGTAAAAGTAAATAAACACCACTCTCCACATAGTTTAGCTCTTATTTTGGTTAGAATGATTTAGTTGTACATTGCTGATTCCATTCTCATTTGGTGTACCTGACCATGCTTTGCTTTCTTTTCCAGATTAGATTAGATTTTTTTTTTTTTATTTATCACATGCACATCCGGTATGGCCGTGAAATGCAATGACTGTCCACTATGCTTTCTAAATACAAAATGCTAAAATAGGCAAAAACATGAAATACAAATAATAATATAGATAAAATACAAACACGTAAAACTACAATATACAAGAAATACAAACAGGTTAAATTAATATATTTATGGAATGTACAGAGTGCAAGAAGTAGCAGATGTGCAAAAGTGACGGTGTGCATTCACACAGAGAATGTGCAGTCTGTGTGATGTGCATGTGCAATGCTATAATATTTACAGTTATGTGTTTATAGTCTTTGTTTGTGAAGCACTGACTAAAACCAAAACCTCTTCTTATTGCATGATCATTTATTTCTTGTGTTTATTTGCAGTTATGGCTTGATCTGCAGTTCGACTACTTTCTTTTTAAACAATTACATTTTTGCAATAATAGTGTTTTTTTCCCCAACACTGACAATGTGCTTAATCATTTGGATATTGTGTTTTTCTTTTCCTTTTGTATGGTTTTTGTGTTTTCACAGGGAGCCTTTAAGTTAGTGCTCTGATCCTTAAGACTGTAATCACTCATAATTAGACATGTTGTGCTTTAGCTTTTATACCTCCAAGTTTCTGAACAATAATGACAGACCTCTATCTTAGAGAGCCATGTACAATTTGACAGCAGCATGAAAATAGGAAAGTCCTTGGGTTACTGTAAAGGATTGCACGTCCAATAATATATAGAGTGTAGATTTACAGATGACCCTGGGCAATGATGCTGATATTTGACCTTTGAATCTCAGTGTAATGAAGAGGGCCTGCTGGAATAAACACAGAACTTGTGTCTGACAGTTCACTCTGGCCCCAGGCCATGATCAGCTCAGCAACAGGGGTTCGACTCCTGACATGGCACCGCATTACCAGGGTGAAAAGTGAGGGTTCAGGGGCTAAATGTCAGGAGAGAGAAAGGGGAACGACGGTGTGATGAGGAACAGTTTAGTCTCTTGTCGGCTTGGGTGCTAATTTGGTGAGTGCAGGGGGCCAAGGGACTTCCACCCTCCCTTTTCTGGTCCCATAGAGGATGAGCAGGTGCTCTGATGAAGACAGGCTCCACATAAACAAACTGCGCCTCTAAAGGTTTTCCACCTTTCTCTTTAACATCAACTCTTCTCCAGGTCTTTTTGTGCTCCCATCAAACTATCCTTTCTTTAGTTTCCATAGTGGACCATTTCTGCAGTTACTCACTGTTGTTGTTCATGACATCTACTAGTGTGTCCTTAGTGCTAGTGCCCTTCTCATGTGCAACATCCTCGCCCACTCGTGGCCCCCTCTTTCCGTGGCGGCATTCTGGGTGCAGCTGCCAGGGCCTAATTGGTCCCTTTGGGCCAGAGAAGAGCTGGCAGCAGCCCGCTAAAATGCTGATCACAACCAGGAGGAGTGGGCATCTGCTAGGAGCGGACACTGCTGCTGAACCACTGGCATAGTCCGCTCATAAACACATACACAAAGGCATATGTACTAATAAAGGTCCTTCAAAGTCACAGCAAACCTTAGCTTAACAGCTGAATGCATCAGTTCAGTGATGGTAAGATTAGACTAAGTCACTCATTATAAATCATAGCAAGATTACGGGTACATTGATTCTGTTGTTGCTTTGCTTACCCACTACTACAACAGAGACTACAATAAAGACTAACAGAAAATCAGAAACTTACTGAAACTACTTCATGTATGAAGTCATGATTTGTTAACAGAAAATAGCATCAAACATATCTGCAACATTCATCACAATTTAGCATATTTTGCAGAAACGGCTCTTGTCTGGGATTCCAGTCAAACTAGAAGGTTCCAACTTTAGGTTTTCAACAATGATTCTTCATGTTCTCCAAGATACTTGACAATGAATGGACTAATAATAATTTCAGTAAATCTGTGATTTTATCTTTCAGTAACAAAAATGCTTATTTAGGTTCAAGCAATAAATCATTCTGTCAATTTGCCAATGTGAAAAATCACATTAAGCCTTGACTCCAATTAAAGATGTATACTGTGAATGCATGCACCAATGTGGAACTTCTGTGTAACTGAAGCTTCAAGGTTTAAGAGTAACTAATACCAGTAAGATGATGGAACTGACTAAAATTGTGACAACATTACAGGATTTTCTTTCTCTGTGGACATCACCATTGTGGTAATTCAATCCATACTTCTCCCTAACTGGTCATTATATGCACAAACTCATTAAAGCAAGAATGCAATGAAAGACAAGCTTCAATGTGAGACAGATAAGCGTGGAAATAGCACATGGTAATCCTCTCTAAAATAGACCCAGGGTCATGAACCTCAAGTGCGCAAGCTAAACTGTAAGAGAGGAGCTATGCTATTAAGTATCACAGGCACAGATGCATATATAGGAGAGCAGCTGTAAACGGAAGGTGTTAGCAGGAGGCAGTGATCTAATTAAAACAAGAGACAGAAAGATGATAAGGAAGTATGTAACTTCTTTACGTCACTATATGTTCTGATGACAGATGTCAGTGATTGATTTGTTGCTGTTAATAATTTAAAGATTTAAAAACATAATAAACGATAAGGGAAAAAAATGAAGGACATGCATGTCAGAAAATGTATAGCAAATTAGCTGCTTGTGTTCCCTGGTTGAGCCTTTTACTGTTTATTGAGATGAAATCTGCAGCTCGTTTGCTGTGTTTGTTACGGCAGCGCTCCGATGAGGCAACTGTTTGGTCTACAGGTAGTTCTGTGCTGACAAACAGAAAGCATGGTAGTGGTTTAGCTAGTACAGGGCCACCATGACAAAGACTTCTGTGGCGGTTAATGGTTTCTGGCCAACGATCGTGCACTGAAGACGAACTGAAGTTTATCAGGTCGGTATTTTTACAATCAAGCGGCTAATGTTAGGGGAAGGCTATAAATGTCTTTTGGGAGGAAAACACTTGATTAAATGAATCATTTTTGTAGAATAACAAAATATCCTCGCTTGATTATTCTGTGTGATTTTGCTTCTTGTAGTTACTGGCATTTTATGGTTATTTTTCCAGAGGATGTTCAATATGTATCCTTGCATATGTGGCACATGAAAGGCTGTGCTCATTCAGCCATTACCTAATGTAAGGGGAGTTTCTCCATGGATAAACAAAAATCTCTCAGTCTCACTGTAGACCTGTCCTTGGTCCTGCCTAATAGAACTTTAAGGTGGTCACTAAACTGTTGAGAAGTAAGCATCTTCTGCTTTTGTCCTTCAGTGTTGAACATCCTGAAGACATGGCTTGTTCTGGGTCGTGATACTGAAGTATCTCTGGCATAAACCTCTTAATCTCTCATTCTCTTGGTCTTTGTCTTTAGGTCATATGCTACATTTTGCAGGTACTTTATTTATTTTTGCCTGTCAATGTTAATGTCAGTGTCAATCATGCTGTACAGCTAGTATGATGTTGTGTGATCTGTCTGAATACAGAAATACAGTAGCTCGTTTATGATATTGACAAAATGTTTAGAAAATGCTGGTTGAACACAGGGGCTGCACAGTGGATTGGTGTTCAGCACTTTCACCTAGAAGATCCCCAGTTTGTGTCCCAGCCTTGCAGGAATCTTTCTGTTTGAGTTTGCATGTTCTCTCTGTGCATGTGTGAGTTTTCTCCAGGTTCTCCAGCTTCGTCCCACAGTCCAAACACATGCTGAGGTTAACTGCTAGCTCTAAATTGTCCGTAGGTGTGACTGTGAATCTCTATATGTAACTCTGTGATAGACTGGTGACCTGTCCAGAGCGTCCCCTGGCTTTGCCTTAAATCACCTAGAATAGGCTCCAGCACCCCATGACCCTTATGAGGATTAAGCATGTATAGATAATGGATAGATAGATGGGTAGGATGTTTAAAGACAGCCACTTGTGATTTGCAACAATATAATGAAAGCAATATAGTACATGGAGAACTATGGGTTTTGTGAGTGGTCATATGTTAACTTCTTAATGTTTGTGGTCTATCAAGTGGCAAGCTTTCCTTAAAATCTTGTAGACATTCAGCAGTCAAGTGAGTAACTGATTGTGTGCATTCATTTTGGCCAGATGATGGTCTACATGACTTTGATTGTGTGTTTAGGCGAAAATGCACATCTGTGGCTTTCACATATATGCCGGTAGCCAAGAGAAGTTGACTGCAAATATAAAATAAAGGTAAAAATTGAGTTTTTATGGATATATGGTTAATCTGAACTCATTACTGGCATTTTCTGGAATTATATCCCTCCCCTACTAATGTATATGTATATATTTATTTATTCATTTATTATAGGATATGTCAGGGAGGCTTATGAAATGGCAGTGATGTTTCAGTTTTATGTGTGTCCTTGTTGGTCATTTTTCATGTTGATGTGTAGACGAGCGGATGAGCTGGTTGAACATACCTTGCAAGTTGGCTCCACATTATGTTTGGTGGTGGACAGGGTAGCAATGAGAATAATCTTAAGAGGAGAAACTAACATGGTTTTCCTTACTAGAGTATACTACTTTTAGTTTTCTATATGTACTTTGTAGTTATTAATGAAGGCTATTTGGCAATCGGTCCCGCATTACTGTCATCGAACAAGACGATCAATGATATCAGTGTGTGTCTCTGCAGAGACAGAGTGAGGTATTTAACAGCTAAGCCCCCCAAAGACAGACACAAATTACCCACACACACCACAGGCATACACACACACATATAGAGAGAAGCCCCCTGGACAGGAGACAAATTAACCACTTCCCACAGAGCAATTCACAAGGGAACCAGGGACAGTAAATGGCAAATGATCAATACTACCTTCGGCGGGAGAGCCCACACAATATTAGCCCCACATGTAGATACATATAGCAGATCACAAGTGCACGTGCAAACACACAAGTATATGTCCATGGGACAGTGCATCAAACCTCCATATAAAAGTAACATTTTAAGAACAAATGAGGACAGTTTGGTCCGGAGCTCCCCTGTGACCGAGCAGGTCTTTGTGGTTCTGATGCTCTTGTCTTGGTTAGACAAGTGGCTTTCTTTCTCCAACTCTCTCTTTTTTTATACTCCTCTTTAACTCTGAAGCTACAATGACAGGAGACAAACTAGCTATTTCCCCCAGAGCAACTCACCGGGGACAGCAGAAAATGAACTGCCCCAGATCAATACTGTACTCTCACACAGTCACTCTGCTCTCCTCCACAGACACACAGTAAAGACTGGGGCCCTGTGAAAAAGACACTTTCACTTTTAATTTGATTTCAGAAATGGATGTAAGAATGACCATGTTTCCATGAGTCGCCTTGCTTAATGCCAACTAAAAAGAGGGAGTACATTCAATCATCTCGTGCCACAAGTGGTAATTCTGGAGACTAATAAAGACCCAGGTATCCAATGTACAAATGTTTCTGTATGTTTACATTCATGATGCAGCTCAGTAATTTGTCATGCTCTGGTTAAGGTCAACCTGCTTACATGCAGCTTTAATATACTGCAACTCAATATCCGCTTTCATGAATAAACCAATTTACCTGGAGCAACAGCCCACAAATAGGAAAATCACCTCACAGAAGTAAAGAGCTTTTTTTAAAAAAAAGTAATCTTTGACCGCACTGATTGCTTCACCCAAACATGTCTTTGTTCACACTGATAATACATGATTATTTATCGGTATTCATCTTCCCTGTCCTCATGTGATATACAATATTGACAAGCTGCTATGCTATATAAAATGTTTACTGTTGCATATTGCTTTTCTGTGCTTGCTACAGTATACAGTACTGTGGTTAAAGTTTTAGGAACTTCAGATGCATCCGATCAGTCCCAAAACGTTCTGCTACACGATGACAGCCTCAGACATGTAGCCACAATCATGAAGAATTACCTTAATGACAATAGCAACAGGCAGTATGCCCTCCAGTACACTGTGATCTCGGTCTGTAAAAGTCACTTGAAGGAGTTTTAAGATTCGTCACATCATAGAATCAACTGTGCAAAAAATTGTTTGTGGGTGGCTGTTGGAACTGGTGCTTTACAGAAAGAAAAAGGAATAATCCAAAAGGAAGAGCACTTTCCCATTCTTCAGGAAAACCTAAAATTATCAAACAGAAGGTTGGGTCTTGGACAAACACACATGAAAAGCCATAAAGGTTTATTTTGCCATTAAATATGTTACTTTGAATTACACCCTTTAGCTTGTTTATGAAGGTACACATGTAATAATTTTAATGTTCGCACTACAATAACAATCGGATATTTGCACAAAAAATAGAAAAAAAAGAACAAAGAAATGATCTCATCTCGATATACAATAAAAAGAGAGAATCGAAAACAATGGTGGCCAGTTTTTTTGTTATTGCTATTGATGAAGTGTCTATTACTAGTATATATTGCAACTGTTTAATTGCCATCATTTTATTGTCCAGGCCTAGCATGACATCAGTTGATAAATAAAAAGTATTCATTGCATTACTGAAAATATTCTCCTTGGTCCGCATAAAACCGTTGCAGAGTGCATGCTTTTGCTTATAACTGCCTGCACTGCAGCTCAGTCTGGTTGTTGTAATATTCAGATTCATTCGGCTTTGCTCGCCTGCTAATTACATTATGCTTTGTAGACGTGCTTTCAAAGCTGTACTTTGATTTTTCTACATGACTACTGTATCTTTTATGCCCAAACTGCTCCTGATACAAGGGTTAAAAATTCAGCCATTTTTCACATGCGAAAAGCTGACTTACTATAAATGAAAACTAAAATCTATTTTCTAGTTAAAACATACTGTTTCTGCATTTTCAAGTATCTGTGCACACATAAGCACTAAATAAACCGTATTGTGGTGAAGCAACAGTTTGCAGTTCTACCTTAAGAAAGGCTCTAGTTCATCAGCTACTCAAGATGCTGAGCTAGCAGCACACAGTCCATGTGCAGAAGCTCCTCTGCAGCACGCTGGCAGGAATGCACAAGAAGGACCTGCTGGTGCACGTATGCGTGCATGTGTGGGTGTGTGTTTAAATGTGTATACTTAGGTTTCTGTGTGAGAATCTCTAATCTGGCTGTACACCCTGACCTACTCACAGGTGAGTATAAATAGGACTGAACCCCAATTCCGCGTTTCCCTGCCAAGTCTGTGCTGGCCCAGAAAGACGTGACAGAATCGACACCAGCGGTCGTCTCTGACCAATGAGTGCCGCATGCTGCAGTCCACAGACAGCCACTATGGGACCACAGTCAAACGTTATCACTGCCAGCAGACTCCAATCACTGCTGATACCCAAACACAATCCAGGCTTTAAATGAAGATCAGACCAACAAATCATCAACACATCCTTAAATTACTAAATTTACAGAGATTAATCTGCGTTTTATTCTTGTTCAGCTATCTAGTGGTGAAACTGTTACTTGATCACAGTCAATCAGAAACCAATCGACTGTTACTTAGCAACAGCTTTTATAAGAAATTAATTGTTTACGTCAGGGCAGAACAATAACACAATGTGAACTGACACAAAGAGGTTCCCTCGATAAAAATGATCAACTGTTGAGTAATCTAGAACAAATGTATTTGGGTCATCTCTCATCTCCATGATCACTCTATCAAGCTAGAGCAGCAAGGTTATGTGCCTGATACTCGTAGGGCCAAAACGTGGAAAGAAAACACACACACTTTTTGGATGCGTACAAATAAGTGACCGTCAGGAATGTCTAACAAAAATTTCGTCAAAAACAAGGGACAAATTTGATTTGGGAAAGGGGCAGTTAAACAGCAGAGTCAATACCTGCTACAAGAAATGCAGTTAGTCTATATATACATACTAACAGCACTAAATGCATATTGTAGTCAGCCCTAGTGTACATATGTGAAATTATACACTACCGTTTAAATGTTTGGAGTCACCCAGACGATTTCAAGTTTTCCATGAAAACTCACACTTTTATCCATGTGCTAACATAACTACACAAGGGTTTTCTAATCATCAATGAGCCTTTCAACACCATTAGCTAACACAATGTAGCATTAGAACACAGGAGTGATGGTTGCTGGAAATGTTCCTCTGTACCCCTATGGAGATATTCCATTAAAAATCAGCTGCTTCCATTTCTCAGTGAGCCCATAAGTTTGAATGGTAGTGTGTGTTTGCAGTTGTAAATTGTAAGAATGTGATGTTTTTTTGGGTTTATATCATTCAATATCTTGGGACATCTGCTTCCACAAAAGCAAATAACTTGAGGGGATTTTTTTTGGATACTGTGAACTTGTGAGGGTCTTTTTTTTTTTTTTTACCATATTCTCTCATTTTACAGACTACAGAAATATTTATAACACTCTCTAATACCTACAAAAGTAAATAATATTAAAATGCATTAGTCATTCATAAGCCCTACCGCTGCGCAAATATGATGTGTGTTAATCAAACGTGTACTAAAACATAATTTCTGAACCAACAACTAACATTGGCCACTAGCATTTTGATGCCAGCAGAAGCATTTTTTTAAGCTAAAAGTAGTGGGAAAAAAAGCAACAAAACAGTGAATTCCAAAAATGTAAGATAAGAAGATAACCATAGTAGGAAAATGAACGTTTAAACTGACCTCTGTGACTCCTGGAACATTCAGAATGTGTCTATTGTACCAGAATGCGGTGACCAAGTGTTGAGCCCCAATTACAACACCGACGATCAACAACTCTTTTGTTGTTGTTCTGGCCCATAGTGCAAGTTATAAATATCACAACCATAGCTCATAGTCTGAGTTGTCCACCTGCTACTGCTAGCTCCCTTGTGGCTGTCTATGCCAACCCCGCTGGCATGATGGCTGCAGGAAACAGCAGCTTCCAGGGCTGGAGTTGCCATACCAAAATGGTTACACCTCAGCTGCTACAAATGCCCCCACCACTAATGCCACCTTACTGACAGTTACATCGAAGCCACAGAGCAACTTTAAATCATAAGAGCAGCTTCAGTTGAGCAAACAGGACAAAGTGAGCTACTTCACAGTGCAATCACCTTACATGCAACAGTGACACACAGATAAGCACAAATACATTTCACCCAACCACACATGGGTTGAGGACTCAATTACTCTGCTTCTGTTCAGAGAAAATCTCACTAATTAAATAGGTTAAGCATTAATTATTCAACCTCAGAGTGAGAGGGACTCTTGACGAGGAGCGCAGGCATCGAAGGACCATGGGAAGGGCGTGATGGAGGGGATGAAGTGTTCTTCTCAGGCTATTAAACAATCCACACCAAGCGCGGCTAATCAATACAGCCCTGTTGGAATTAGCAGTTATCTTAAAGCCCTTTAACATGAGCATGCTGACTGACAAACACAAACAATCATCCATTATTAAATACCAAAACACAATCCAGGCCCTGCAAAGGGGAGGGGGGAGGGAGAGACACAGGAAAACACGCTGGTATGGGTGATGTGTCAGTGGTAGCAGAGTGAGGGCTGGGAGGATGAATGAAGGGATGGGTGAGTGAAGTTTGAGAATAAGGGAAAAATAGATGAATGAAATTTTTAAAGATTTAAAAAAAAACAACTAAAGGATAATCCTACTTACTATTATTATTTTTATTTTTGTAGCATTCGACAGTCACTGGACTCAACAACGTTATTACCCAAGATGTGAAATTACAGACCACAAACATCTGAAAAAGGGCTCTGCAGGACTAAAAACATCAGACAGATTAAAAACATGCAAACAGTTCCAGAAAAGGCTACGTAAAGCTTGTGACAATAGACAAAGAAAACATCCTAAAAGTAAGTAGCAATACTTTTGTTGAAAGGGAAACTGTGTATGAGTAAGACTGGGAAATAGAACAGGAATAAATCATTCTGTAAAGCTGTTTGAGTGATCATTTCACTATCTGTACTGTCACCTTAAAATAAGTCTGGCAAGGAGTTTGGTAGCAGATTGTCTGACTGCTTGTGCAGTGAACTTCTTAAAATCTGGGAAAAGTTAGTAAAATACCCTTCTAAAACATTTCTGTGGTTGCAACTGATGTTAGATTATTGATAAATATGATGCCTTGTAACACGGTCTCACGGGGATTCGTGAAACTGTCACGTCAGTTTTTGTTTCGGTTTCGTGCGCACCAACACGATGTCGTCATGTTTTTCGTGCCGCTCACCACGAGCGAAACCCGCTGTGGTAATCACATCTGAAAGTGGTTTATACCGGCGGATTCATGACGATCTAAGCTGTCCATCGGCGTTTGCGGCCGCCACTGCGGCCGCCGCTGCGGCCAGATGTCTGGCAGCCGCAATGGCGGCCGCAAACGCCGATGGACAGCTTAAATCGTCATGAATCTGCCGAATTTGCATAGGAATTTAAAGAATGTCCGGCGGCCGCAGCGGCCACCGCAAACGCCGATGGACAGCTTAGATCGTCATGAATCCGCCGGTATAAACCACTTTCAGATGTGATTACCACAGCGGGTTTCGCTCGTGGTGAGCGGCACGAAAAACATGACGACATCGTGTTGGTGCGCACGAAACCGAAACAAAAACTGACGTGACAGTTTCACGAATCCCCGTGAGACCGGGCTGAGTGTGCAGGAATTCACTGCTTGAACTAATTGAATGAAAAAACTACAAAGACACAAATATGACAATAACAAAGAGGCTAAATTATAAGTTAATTACTCAGCTAGTCACAATGAAAACAATTAGCAACTAGTTCTAAGTAGTTTTTCAAGCACAAATAAAACTTACTTAGTTCCAGCTTCTGAGCTGTAAAGACTTTTACTGTTACTTTTTTATTGTCTTACGTGATTGTAAAGTAAATATCTTCTGTTGGTTGGTCAAAGAAAATTAACCATCTGTTGCCATCGACTGGTTTGACAGGGCTCGACATACAGTCCGAGATAACTGTATTTTTTGATAGCTAATGTCAGCAGCTGTGTAACTGTGAATGTTACACACGTGGACAAAATAGTTGGTACCCCTCAGTTAAAGAAGGAAAAACCCACAATTCTCACTGAAATCACTTGAAACTCACAAAAGTAACAATAAATAAAAATTTATTGAAAATTAAATAATCAAAATCAGCCATCACTTTTGAATTGTTGATTAACATAATTATTTAAAAAAACAAACTAATGAAATAGGGCTGGACAAAAATGATGGTACCCATAACTTAATATTTTGTTGCACAACCTTTTGAGGCAATCACTGCAATTAAACGATTTCTGTATTTGTCAATGAGCGTTCTGCAGCTGTCAACAGGTATTTTGGCCCACTCCTCATGAGCAAACAGCTCCAGTTGTCTCAGGTTTGATGGGTGTCTTCTCCAAATGGCATGTTTCAGCTCCTTCCACATATGTTCAATGGGATTCAGATCTGGGCTCATAGAAGGCCACTTAAGAATAGTCCAACGCTTTTCTCTCAGCCATTCTTGGGTGTTTTTGGCTGTGTGTTTTGGATCGTTGTCCTGTTGGAAGACCCATGACCTGCGACTGAGACCAAGCTTTCTGACACTAGGCAGCACATTTCTCTCCAGAATGCCTTGATAGTCTTCAGATTTCATCGTACCTTGCACACTTTCAAGACACCCTGTGCCAGATGCAGCAAAGCAGCCCCAAAACATTACTGAGCCTCCTCCATGTTTCACCGTAGGGACAGTGTTCTTTTCTTCGTATGCTTGGTTTTTGAGTCTATGAACATAGAGTTGATGTGCCTTACCAAAAAGCTCCAGTTTGGTCTCATCTGTCCAAAGGACATTCTCCCAGAAGCTTTGTGGCTTGTCAACATGCATTTTTGCAAATTCCAGTCTCGCTTTTTTATGAGTTTTTTTCAGCAGTGGTGTCCTCCTTGGTCGTCTCCCATGAAGTCCACTTTGGCTCAAACAACGACGAATGGTGCGATCTGACACTGATGTACCTTGGCCTTGGAGTTCACCTTTAATTTCTTTGGAGGTTGCTCTGGGCTCTTTGGATACAATTCCAACGATCCGTCTCTTCAATTTGTCATCAATTTTCCTCTTGCGGCCTCGTCCAGGGAGGTTGGCTACTGTCCCGTGGGTCTTGAACTTCTGAATAATATGAGCCACTGTTGTCACAGGAACTTCAAGCTGTTTGGAGATGGTCTTATAGCCTTTACCTTTAAGATGTTTGTCTATAATTTTTTTTCGGATGTCCTGGGACAATTCTCTCCTTCACTTTCTGTTGTCCATGTTCAGTGTGGTACACACCTTTTCACCAAACAGCAGGGTGACTACTTGTCTCCCTTTAAATAGGCAGACTGACTGATTATGAGTTTGGAAACACCTGTGATGTCAATTAAATGACACACCTGAGTTAATCATGTCACTCTGGTCAAATAGTTTTCAATCTTTTATAGAGGTACCATCATTTTTGTCCAGGCCTGTTTCATTAGTTTGTTTTTTTAAATAATTATGTTAATCAACAATTCAAAAGTAATGGCTGTTTTTGATTATTTAATTTTCAATAAATTTTTATTTACTGTTACTTTTGTGAGTTTCAAGTGATTTCAGTGAGAATTGTGGGTTTTTCCTTCTTTAACTGAGGGGTACCAACAATTTTGTCCACGTGTGTATATAGTTCACTTTACATTTTACTATATGATAATCTTAACTAAGCACGAACCTAGACAACTGACACACGGACTCACTGAATCAATCACATTGACCACTGACCCTAAAACACAATTGAGATTAGCTACAGTATAAGCATACCTAACTGGAAAGAAGAAAGAACTAGCTAGCTAGCTAGCCAAGCCTGCCGTTACCTGAACACAACATAACTGTCATGTCATGTTGAAAATATTCTAACAAAGTAATCAGAAAAGACTACACCATTAGCTGCTTAAAAGGCAAGTTAAGAAACTGTAATGGCCATTTTTCATTACTTTATTTAATTTCCAGACCTAACAACTTATTGAGAAAATGGCTTTCTGATGAGTCCAGAACCAAAATTACCAATAGTTTCACCTCTGCAACAGCATACATAAATATTTTATTTAAAAAATAACTTAGAATTCCAGTGTTCTATGATATCCTGGATATCCAATGTCACAGCCCATTGAAATAATCATAATAATGCTCTGTTGATTGCTGACAAACATTAAGTTTTGCTAATGAACACTTACCAAAGATTTCTCAAGACATTCAGTCAAATCTAAAAATTCACAGTGAGAGAAAATTTATAAATGAATTTTTTTGTTTTAATTAGAGCAGAAAAACTACTGAAATGTAGCTGAAATACAAAAATGAGACTAATGTTGACAGAATTTGAAATTATATGGAAAATTGAAAAAAAAAGTGACAGAGGTTGACAACATCTATTGAGTGGGCTTAGCTGAAGAATTTGCTCCAAACTCTGACAAAAATATTCATATTGGTTAAATTTAAAAGGACATCTGCAGGGAGGTAGTGCTGGGCTCAGAAAGTCAACCGTTTACATGCAAGCAGGGAGGTCAGAGACATAAAGGAAAGCTGGGGCATTGAGCTCAGAGATCTGGATGCCAATCATGGCAGAAGCTACGCATTCAAATGCCCCGAGAGACAGGAGAAAACTTAACTTTCCCCATGGGAGGGACATACATTCAAATGAGAGAAATGAAAAGAGGGAACAAGTGGTGACCAGGAGAGTAGGGAAGGTACTTAGATGGATGGGAAAGGAGCATTAGGGTGGGGGAGATAGTAGGGGTCAGTGGATAACTCACTAAGACCAGAATAGACTTGGGGGGGTTCGGATGTCCAGGGCGGTATGACTGAAATGGAAAGTTGGAAAGCCTGAAAAAAAGTCAAGATGATAAGGGCTCTGGTTTCTCTTTAGCCATGGGCCTCGACCTGAAGCTTGGCTCTGAGACTTGGATGGAGAGCCATGTGGAGCAGACGGTTTTGGAGAGGACATGAGATTCAAACAAGGACAGAGAGATGGAGACACATAGAAAGACAGAGACAACAAAGACAAGAGCTGAGTACTGAGCTAGAAGGGATGACCAGTCCACTTGACTATAGGGATGTGGATCTTGAACCCTACTTGGCAGCACCAGCCTACCGAGACATGTAGCCAAGCCATCAATTAGGGTAATACATTTAATCCCTGTGGACAAGGAGGACGCCGAGAAATAGATGAAGGGTGTGGTTTAGCAATTACAGACTGCGACTACAGTCGATACGAAAAACAGGGAAAGTGCTGAGAGAAAAGGATGAAAGCACTCCAAATGGCCTGTACACTGTACATGTGCATATGTGTGACCACTATGATCAGTGATGGCACAATGTAAGTTTTCTGCCTGAAGATCTCTGATGCTTAATAAGACCGGACTGACAAACACAATCACACTAAAGATTCCACACGTTTTTTCCATGACAAATGAAACATCCCAACAAACACTTAGAATTAAATGGGAAGATTCTGAATTAAAGAATAAACAATGTTGTCATTTATCAAATAGCCAGGATTATGACTCTGACCAAACATTTAACACCAGGAGGAGGTGCAGTTTGATACCTTTTACTACAATCACACGAGCCATGATTGAAGAGGGAAAAAAAGATGTAAGTGAAAGGGGTTTTTACACTTCCTTGTTTTGTGCTGTGGAGGAAACAAAACACTTTTTTAAATAAATTGTGATGTAGCAAACATTTAACTGACATGACTGATCAGCTGTTTCGGCCCCTTCCATTGTCACTGGCTAATGACAGCATGAGACATGATCAATATCAGCAGACATGAAGGAATAATTACAACTTAACTGACAGAAAACACTTCTTGAAGACTTCTCTACACTTCTCTCCTGGAGAAATACAATGTTTTACTTAATCTTTTTTGTATTGTTTTCCTGGCATGGGCAAATAACTTATTAACTAAAGTAACATGTGGCTTTAGAAATCATTATTAAAGTTCTGTGATCAGCACCATTGCTGTGTTTTTTTCTTAAGGCTGTAATGGATACCGTTTTGCCCATTCCTTAGACCAGCATCATCATATTTAAGCCACTAATATTTGTGCATCTTGTGCAAATACATTTTGAAATAACTGATATTGACTGAAAAAGCATAAATACACACATTACTGATAACCAGGTATCGCAGCTTAAATATTTAAAGCCTACAACGTCATGTTTCCATATACTGTACACCTCATATTTCATAAGCCTCTTGCAGATTCTAAATCATGTGGTTTTACTTTATTCACATCAAACCAGATCAAAACCAGACATTTTATTCCAGAACATCTTGATAAAGCCTTAGGAATAAAAAAGTGTAGACTATTATTGGTACATGACAGTGTTTGTTTAATGTTATTTTTTTTTAATCTCCTTTATTGTCAAGAGCAAAACTGAAACTGTGTGAAAAATGTACTTAACAATCAGAACACTAATTCATCAGTGTTTTTGAAGTGTGACAGTGTGAGGCATGTGTTCCCATGTGTCCACATCCATGTTCATGTGCGTGTGGGACATAATTAACATGGCAAGCAGTCTTCAGACTCTTTGCTCATCTTCCCACGCAAACAGTAAACCCCCAATGATTATTATGGCAACACATTAGTGTGTGCAGAAATATGGAGGAGAGCTGGGCCGGGTAGTGTTACTGTCATAGGGTCGGGGTGCAGCAGGGCAAGCGGCTGAGCAGCTATAGCGACATCTTCTCCAGCTGACAAAAGGTGACGATTTATGGGGGAGCTCACAGAGTTTTCCCAAGAAGTATTAGTAGCCTGCACTAGAAATAAAGTAGCCTGCACCATTCTTGCGTAACGGAGGTACGCACAATCTAGGGGGGTTTGGGGGCATGCCCCCCAAGAAAATTTTGATTTTTTTAGTGCTATTTGGTGGCCTCTGGTGCATTTTATTTGTGTAATTTAACATTTTTCTAGCACTTGATTTTGTCATGTGATTTGTGTATTTAAGTACATTTCATCAAAATGTGAATTTTAAGTACACAATTTTCATGCAAACTGCACTTTCACCAGTAGTATGTGTGTCTGGTCTCTTAGTAAACCTCTGTAGTATGCTGTCTGACTTGTAACATAACTGCATATTTAGCATAGATGTTGTGCATCTTTCTGTATGTTTGGTTTTGGGAAAATATTAATTAAACTAATTTAATGACTATGTGTGAGAGCTTAACTACGGGATCATAGACTTATGGGAACCTAGGCACTCCAGGCAGCTCTAGGAATGAAACAAACTAACATCAATATATGGTAAGTAAATCATGTTTTGTTTATTCACTCAGACTGCTGGTGGCTGAGTGAAAACAAAAAGTCATTGATTATTATACAGCAGATCAGAACATAAATTAAAAAGTCAAAATGCCCAGAATATTTTTCTAAGTCCAGATGTGAAAAAAATGGCCAAGACTTCCCCTGTATTTTATCATTTCACTCATCTTACAAAATATTTACAATCATTTAGAGCATTAATGAAAAAGGCTAAATTAGATCTATATGGGTAGCACCCAGAATATTTTCCAAGTCCAGACATGCAAAAAAAATTGGGCAGCATTTCTCCTGTATTCTGTCATTTCATTCATTCATTCATAAAAGGTAATTGAACAAATCTATGAAATGTTTACATTCATGGGATTTGTTTCAGTAAATTTTAGTAATGTCAAATCATAGTTTGCAAGCAAAAAAAGTGGTAAACACTGTTCTCTGTTTTTTTTAGGAAGCCCAACATGGTCTGCTGGCCCTTGCCAATCTCCTGCTTCCTCTCTGAGAATGTCCTATTCTCATTCATGAATCAAACAATTCCCTCCAGAAATGTTGTGATTGTGCGAAATCAACCAATCTCCGCGAATTTTGCGTGGCCTTGCAATTTTGTCCAATCACCGCAACTTTCCCGCAATTTTGGCCCGCCTCCCGTGAGTTCCACCAATCATAGCAGCTCCCAGCGAAAACGTAATGCACGTACGTCACCGAATTCACTTCCTGTTTATGGTTTGAAGATGCAGACGTGCGATACTAATGTCTCTCATTTACCAATAAAAATTACTGCTGAAGACCATGATAAACAATTAATTCACTGATGTTCTTCACCAAAGCAGAGCTAAACTGTTTTACAACCGTGCAATATTGTGGTGGAATACAAAAAGAAAATCATCGATTGATACACAATTAAAAAAAAAAAAGAATCACGAAACATATTAGAACGGCTGAAATGAGCGGACAACAGACCAGACAAATCACTATGATGGAAACTGTTGCATCCAGATCCGTTAGAGCACTGAAAGAATGATGTAAATTAGATTAATTATTCCACCAAAGAGTGGAGAGAAATGCCCGTGTTGTCCGGAGGGTCGACCACCGCCTGAGCGGGACGCGACCCCGGGCAATGCGCTCCGTGGTTGGACAACTGGGGCAGACGGGACGTGTCGGTCTCGCCGCTGAGAGCCACGGCGGAGTTATGTGACGATCAGCGTGTGTGAATCATTTCCTTGTTACCCATATCACTCAAAACGGACTCAGGGATTTGAATTAAGTTTTCAGGGTCGGTCAGAAATGACACAACGACCAAGTGATTAGACTTTGGCAGCAACCCGCGGACAGATGAGCGGTAATCCGCGATTCCAAGGGCCGCGGTCGCTCTCGGAAAACACTGTGAGCTCCGAACAACCCCTGACTTTCCCCTACTCTGATGCCAGAACAAACACCTTTATGTAACACAACAAGACCCGTTACGGCACAGGGCTAACACTGATTAGTTGATTTAGAAGAGCAGCTCAAGAATATATGGTGATGTGTTTAAAGAGGTAAGTGGTAAAAGTCTGTTCCACTGCTTTGAGTTTTACAAAAAAACTAACTTCACATTACTGTAGACTATTCTTTCAAGCAGATGTTGGTGTCTACTCGTTATAGTAGAAAAACATATGATTTATAAGGTTTACTTTTGTTATCAATCATAGTGAAGTCTGTATCTGTTTGTGTGTCAAAGTAGATCCAAGGCAAATGAACAAGTGTTTATCTGTCAGCAGGATTATGCAGAAATTACCAGGCTGAATTTCATAGCACTTGGTAGCGAGGTGGAGCAAGAGCAAAGGAAGACCATCAAATTATGGTGTGGATTAGGATTACTTTATTTAAAACTGTAAAGTAGGGCAATTGCTGGAGCAGAGGATGCGCTCTTTGAGTAAGAACAAAAATATCAGACTGCAAGTAAGTACTTCTGTTAAATAAATGACAAACCACTGACTGTAGGCAGGATGTTAAGGCGACAAACATAATGAGAAAGGGGGAGTTAGTGTAAACTAAACAAAGTATCAGCAGGATTCAAATTCTGTGGTATTATAATGGAAGACAGCAACACCTCTTGCCCTAGCCAAGTCATTTACCAGTAAGTGACACCTGTATCGCCTGCCATGTGTTCTCAAATAATTTGTCGGTCTCTGCCTGTGTCCTGTTAAGTTTCTGATTTATTCAGACAGCTTGACACATGTGCCACCCCTCTATACACCAAGAAAACATTTACCTCCTTAACTGGGGAGGAGGATAAAGTTTCCAGACTCGATAGTATTAATTACACATTTCAACACGTCGCTCCCTGCTCGCCTGCTTCCCCCCCATGCATGATAAAAACACATGATGGCACATAGCACTTTGAGCTCATCTTAAAGAGTTCAGTCCCAAAAAATAATAATAAAAAATAACTAACAAGCAAACAAAACTGCAGCACAGATTCAGTGGCATGAATAAAAGACTGAAAGAAGTATCTAACTTGGCAAAAAATATTTTAAACTACAACTAACGCTACCCAGTCAGTTGACCAGGTTAAGGAAAGGGCTACGGGTATTTACTACTCCTCGTGTGTCTTCAGGAAGGCTGGTGAGATCTGCCGGCATGCTGAACTCAAATGAGTCCCAATTTTAATTATGGACAGTTGACAGTTTGATGAGAGGAGGGGCCTGACAACACAGTTGAGGAGAAGTTACTCATGTGGGTATACTGTAGATACAGTGGTCAGATCATTGGCATGCACAGCTCCTTGGGTCCTTCGAGGTTAATCAAAATGCCAAATGTTACCGTGCAGCATGGCAGAGAGCTATACTGAGCATGTCCTGCACAAGACACCATCTTACATGGGAAACTGAATCATTCGTGCAACTGAATAGTCATACTATTTATATGTAGCCACAAAGATAAATGCGTGCAGAGGTCCACGGTACATCTTCCTTTTAAATCGGTCCACAGAAAAGTGTGGTGATTGAAAAGAAATAAATATAGATTTCTTCAATCTCCGTCTGTTACTTTATTATTTTTATTTAGAACAGTGCTGTCTGAGTAAAATGTATGTCATTTGAAACACTGTGTGTTCTTTCACACAAAGGAAAAAAAGGAAATGCTGCAAATATTCTGTTTTGTTTGTTGTCCTTTTTTCGTCTGCAGCGACAACAGCAGTCAGCGCTTAAATCATTATGGTCGTGCTACAATTCTGGATGTGCGGTTTGTTCGTGTGTGTGTGGGCGCACATGTCTTGTAGAGCAAGTGTGTGAGGGACAAATGGTGACAGATATAAAGAGAAAGGAAGAGAGAGAAAGCCACAAGCACTTCAAGACAGACAGAGTGAGAAGACAGAGGTCCACCTGTTTGACACCGAGAGCCTGAGAAAGTGCAGTGGAATGAGCAGAATGCCCGTGTGTGTTTGTGTGTGCGATAGGTTAAGGTCCATACGGTGCAAGTGTGTGGGTGTTTCAACCAACTGATAATACTATGGGAGCACTGGGGAATGGCATTTCGAGAAGGGTATGCAGAAAAGCAGCTGATGGGAGGATCATACACACCAACACTCACACACATACACACAAGCGTGCACACTAGCAAAACAACTATTAAAATCATTTGACCAATAAAAAGTTCAGGGAAAGATCAGCGTACAAATACACATGAGTGACGCTTCCAGTATGCACACAGCACAGCCAGCTATGTGCGAGCTCCAAACAAACAGCAAGTAACTGTCCTCCATGAGCTGTCTGTGTGTGCGTGCACCGCTGTGTGTGCTGATGTGGGACAGCGAGTCAGTGAGAAGAAACCACAGGACAAGTGGCCACAGTGTGAAGGAAAAGTGGGAGAAACTGGAGCAAGTGTGAATCAGAGAGTGATGCAAACAAACAAACAAAAATAAACAAATGTACGTTGCGCCAAGCTGAAGTCATAAAAGGACAGACAGGGCACTTTGACGTGTGACAATGCCTGAAAAATGTACTGGCTGCTATACTTGTGTGATTACTGTGTTGTAGCAGCTGAAGGAAAGCTCTATATCCCTAAAGTGTAACATAATTCACAGAGCATATGCTTAAAGATAAAGAAAAACTGTCAGAGCCAGAAACTGTGAAACAGGAAAAAATTGACCAACATTGAAGTGGCCTTTGAACTACTTAAGTGTAATGTGCAGCAGAAAAATAGCTAAAGATAGCGCTATAATTGTGATATTTCATCATAATTACATGATGTGATGTGTTTCATTCAAAAATTCTTCAAAAATAAACCACTTGCACTGGAGCTAGTAAAATACACAAATAAAATTCTGAGTTTCTCAACGAAACTGAGAAGACATGAGTGACTCTCAACCAACAGCCACATGATAAAAAATAAGTAACTTTTCAGGTGAACTGCAGGTTGTGTCTACATAGACAACAAGAGAGACTGAGAGGAAAGAAAAAAAACATAGTGGATCAAAAAAAAATGTTTTCTGGGTGAAAGTTGTTGGAGCATACATTCCGAATGGTGGCACATCATTGCAGAGTTGATGTGCTGAGCAGTGTGAATAACACCTTGTTTTTACAAGCTGTAACAATGCAAATACCTATGACATGTGGAGCCAGTTTATTTTCAATATCTGTAACACCTGTGGGCACTTTGGAAAATGTGGGGTTATTTCAGTTTTAGTGAAATAAATAATGAAAGAACCTCAACTATTTGCTATGGGGTAACTAGTTTTCCAGGTCTACAAAATGAGAATATTATTTTTATTCATATTACAAATAGAGTAAAGTAGCAGTGAGCATAATTTGTGTTCATCACCAAAAGATAGGACAAGTGTCAAAAACCTCAACATTATACATTTTTCATTACATTGTGTTAGAAAAATGATTATATATTTTGAATAAGATGACAAATGTACTAGTTTGTACTATGCATGGGCTGAACTTCTTTAATTGGAGGGCAGCTATCTTAACTTTACTTCTCCAGAACTGAATTATCTTTCTGTAGTATGGCAAGCTTACTGTTTACTACTCCAAACACTGCTGTCTCGATTAAGCCGGGCTCTTTGATAGAGTTTACAAACGCACACAACTGCTGTCATAAAGTAGCTGTTGCACGTACAAAAGATTTGAGCTCTACTCAAAGGGGGTCGCACGGACTGTCATGGACTTGGGTGGATGAAGTAAATTACATCATGCAGCCCCTGGTGCACATGTAAAGTGCAACACTGGCCATAGGCTGCTTCTCTCCTACAGTTGCCTGAGCCAGTACCACTGATGACTTCATCTTAACCATCAACATGTCTTTATGACCTCCAACTAAACTGCTCAGAGATGTCCATCCATCCATCCATTCTCTATACACCGCTTTATCCTCATTAGGGTCGCGGGGGGTGCTGGAGTCTATCTCATCTGACTCGGGCGAAGGCAGGGGACACCCTGGACAGGTCACCAGTCTGTCGCAGGGCTACATATACAGACAAACAATCACACTCACATTCACACCTACAGACAATTTAGAGTAACCAATTAACTTCAGTATAATTTTGGACTGTGGGAGGAAGCCGGAGTACCCGAAGAAAACCCACGCATGCACAGGGAGAACATGCAAACTCCAAGCAGAAAGATCCCAGGCTCAGGCTGGGATTCGAACCGGGGATCTTTTTGCTGCAAGGCTCAGAGATGTGTTTCCTTTAATTGACACTTTCTTCTTAGATCTACATTCAGACAAAACTGAAGTTATTGGAACTGGCCTAAAACATCTCAGGAACACATCAGCTAACCATATAGGTACTCTGCATTCTATTGCCTTGCCTTTAGCAGCACTGTAAGGAATGTTTGTGCTATTTTACACTATGATATATCCTGTAAGTTACAGATGGGACTTGTATTCAGTATTTTGGGATTTACTGTGACTACTATAATTCTGATAGTGAGATCCAATCCAATCTGTGTTAAGAGTTTTGCAGCAGTATTTGTTAAAGTCATGTTGATGAGACAATCGCACAGTTTTTCCTGTTCATCTTCTATTCACGCAGCTCAGACACAGCCTGCTAATGCTAACTGATTAATGCCAGACTCACATTTTATTGAGACAGGTGCATCAGCAGATAGGAAGATATGCAAACATTCAACGCAAATGGCAACTGGTGCAAATGGTTAGTGGCATAAAAAAAGTGTTTTCAGTACATTGTAATTTTAAATAAGATAGTGGTATTTGTTTAGGAATCAAAGCAGAATTTGAATAAATCATTTGAATTTCTTATGGATTCCTTTAGTATTGGAATTTTTTAACTTAGAAGCGGTTCTTGATGGAAAAGAATTCAGTTCACCTCATTACAGAGTGCTACACAGCAGTGTACAGTCAGTAGCTGTTGTTGCATCCCATCTCTGTTTGCATGTGTCCATACGTACAGTAGCGTGTACATGCATATCACTGGAGAAAGTGGAAAATGTCAGTGAGAGCGGGGCCTCATGGCAGAGCAGTACATATGATTTATGGGCGAAATAAATGGGATCACTGTAGGCACGGTAACAGGATCCCTGTAGGAGGGGGGTGAGAAGGGAAGATTCTTTTGTGGTGGTAATAGGCTCCATGGTGTCAGGGGGGTGCAAAGAGGCAAAATGTTGGTAAGCTGATGCTGAGAGAGCAAAGGTAGCAGCGTTACCACTGTAAGACAGCCACTCCTAGTACAACACATAAACAAGTCAACAGTCTGACCCTATGAGACAGAGAGTGCACAGAACTCTTTCTGATTTGTATTAAACGGAGCTTGATACTAAACGAAATAAACAACTTTGTATACTTTCACATCAAACTACTCATTTAGAGAAATAAGAGGGGGTCAGGTGTTCATTTTGAATACGGTGGTACGGAAAAAAGCACAAAGGGCTGCGTAAGTGGATGGATGTAATTTACACTTAAAGGTTAAAAAACTAAATACAATCCAGGTTTAAATACAGTTTTCGGAGTGCATGCATGACTTTGAATCTTCCTTTATTATCACAACAGTCAAATGACACCATTTAGGGAATCTGTCTGGAATCTCAACGTAAACTATTTGAATTTTTGCCATACACCCAGGAGTCTTGTATGTGGATGTGAAAACCTAAACTTTATTGCCAGAAATGGCCACGAGCTACCATTTGGTCTAAATTAGACGGAATGATGTGTGCCCATCCACACAGCACAGGTAGCAGTCAGCACAGGTGGTGTTGACACCGTTTAAAGCCACATTAGGCTGCTTCTACCTGTAGTTACGCCCCTTGTTTCCATGTGAGGCCCAGAACTTTTTGATGTACCCTCATACAACCTGCCTAAACCATACCCAGACCAAACACACAGCAATGGCCCTCCCTGACAGCAGTGACCTCCCACAGCAGGGCAACGCACACTGCCACATCAGAAACTAATCACTTGAGAAACATGACAGTGAGATGAAAGCACTGACCCAGCCACCAATCTTTCCAGATCCTAACCCAGCTGAGCATCTGCAGGAACAAGCCTGATCCACGAAGGCCCCATCCCGTTACCTACAAGACCCAAAGGATCTTCTGACACCACACAACACCCTGAGCTCCCAGGTTCGTTTTGGCACCAATGGGAGGACCAACACAGTAGCAGGCAGGTGGTTTTAATGCGGATCTGCTGATCGGTGTACACATTACACTCCGATGCCTAATTACAAGCTTCAAGTGAGCAGCCCAAAATAACCAACTGTTACCAAACCAGGAGCTGAAATGATGAGTCGATTAAGTGATTTTCTGAACAGCAGAAACATTATGGGAAGCTATTTTGATAACTGACTGACGTTCATTTTGGAAAACAACAACTCCTTACTTACAGCCTCTAATATGCAACTAGTTTTCTTTCTTGTAAACTAGTGAGCTGAATATTTTGGGGGTTTGAATGGACACACCACATTATTTACAGCCTTTATCTTGAGAATTCTTCCCCACTCTGTGCCATTTCAAAGATAAAACAATCGAGAAAACCACTGCTACTAATAATTGGGACTAATTGGTAATTAGAGCCAAGAGCTATTGCTGAACTTGACACACTGATGTTTCAATATCTAGTTAAAATGTTTTTTACTGATTATTTATTCCTGAACAAAGTATGAATCTGAATGATGAAAGTCCAGTTAACTATCATGACTACATCAGTGTTCAGACCTAATGTGGCTGCAGTCTGCAAAGTGACATACACTACCATGCTTGTAAAAAGGAAGGGAAAAAAAAAAACCCACACAAGGTACATTAACGGAACAGTGAGGACAGCAACAGCAAAGAAAAAGATGGAGCGGGACTGGATGAAAAATGGTGAGGGAGGAAAGAAACCGGAGTGAGATAGAGACCTAAAACGCTCCAGAAGCCTGTCACATGGGGCCTGAAGTCGCACGGCTCAGCACTCTTTCTCTCTGTGTTCTGTCCATTCCTGACATTTTTCTGCTTTATTAGATTATCTGGGCTACATGGCTGTCTGTGGGTGAACACACACACACACACACACACACACACCTCGATTCATTAAGAGGCCTAACTGCTTACTTAGGTGTATGCCCTCTTTAAATTAAACCAGAGATAACCAAGCACCTCTAAAAACACCGTCCTTTAACGTGGACAGGGAGGCTAAAACCAGCCATTGAGGAGGAAATTAAGAAACATTGTTTGTGAGTGTATTATCATGCGTGTGTGAGTGGTCATAAGGTTGTTTTTTAACGGGCTCATCTATAGGGACTCTGCTTCACATCATTAGTAATTCAATTTGCTCTTTATTAGCAGCTCTTATCAGAGGCACAGACGGCTAACAGCAGCTTTCCTCACTCCATCTTCCTCTGCACTCACCCCTGCTCCACCTTTTCTGTGTCTCTGATTCTGAATGCCTGTCTTTAATTAGAGATGCATTTGCTCCTGCTGTAAGCTGCTCACGTTCTTCATATGGTAGAAAAAACATGGGGAGAAGATGAAGACGAAGGGAAGGGAGGAAAGCTCTAGGAGGTGTGAGAAAGCATGCATAAAGTTGAGTTAAAAAACCCAAAAAAGAGAAGTGTACTGACATACACAGAGCCACGGATACGAATAAAGCCTAATGTTAATAGTGATGGCTTTTCTAATGTCTTCTGACTCCATTGAGTATGGGAGATTACACCAAGATGGGCATGAGCCGTGTAGGGTACGCACAGAATGACCGGAGGGTTGGAGGGGCAAGTGGAGGGAGGGGCAAGTGGAGGGAGGGAGGGGGGCTGTAAAAACAATGATTGCTTTCCATCAGGTTAGGCCTATATTCTACAGTTCGTTAAAACAATCCAATTTGCAAAAGGATAATTATGCATTAGCTCCTTTTTATCTACTGGAGGGAGAGTGGTGCCAGGGCTTGATAGCAGTGGCGCTGCCTGCCTCCACCTCTGCAAATTACCCGCTATCGGCACTTGTTCGCCATCACGGCTGAATTGGGCAATCAATTAACCCCCACCTCACCCCCACCCCTCCACCCTATAGTCTGCCTGTACACCTCTCCTGTGACAGCAGGAAACACAAAGCCTCTACAAGGACTGCGTGGATGTGAGCTGCTGCCCTCTGCTGGCAATTGCTGCAATCGCTGCTGTCAGAGTTACTGCCGGACGGCCAACAACTTAGTGGTTTTATACTTGGACTGGAAAAATTTAAGGCATTAAGTACAGCAAAAAAGAAATTAGCATGCGTTACTGAATGTGGTGTTAAGATAGAATATTCTCCCAGCAAATTAAACGGATGCAAACAATACATTTTGGATGGTTGTAAAAACAGCGCAGGAGGATTTTGGAAAAAATATACCGTCAAATCTTAAGGAAAATGTTCGTCTTACAACCGCTGGTATCATTTCAAAACCACAGCTTGACTGAACTGTCAGCACATTAATTCAACGTGTTGTCTTCGATTAAAAAAAAGGTGAAATACCGTGGTTTCTTAAAAACTACATGTAGAACCAATTCACTTAGACAATTAGCATACAGTATAAACCGTACACTACGAAAAGGAGAAGCACTGAGGGGAGACACAGAAAATAAAGAAAGCAAAACTAAATAAGCCCACAAAAAGTAAGAATGGCAGCCATTAAAGAACCATCGACAACCCAAAGAAATATTTTGAAATGCTCTGGGATGTTTTAAGCCTCCTTTAGACCGATTTCCATGAATCTGACAGCAACTAAACTTGTCGGCATCATATATGAAAGAACACCCTGCTCTGTTTTCTGCAGAAGTTGTGACAGCAGTCCTACTAGAGCTGATCAAGTAACATATTCATAGCACTTTCAGCATAATGCAAGTCTGAGCCGCATGTGGTCGCATTAAACTAGCGCAGCTCAAGTTACATGAAAGAGAGCACAAAAGACAGTTTGCAGCTATAATCACAAAAAAGCCCACTCTCATTCACTTTGTTCTGCAATTACACATCCATTACATACGGAAATGTCCCAAAAAAAAACCTAACTGGATGCAAGACAGAGTCTGTAACAGGTCAGATTAATCAGACTCACCAATACTGTAGCTAATTCAGCTTTGACTAAATATGAACAGAGGCCTGTAGAAGTCTGTTTTCTGAATTTATTAAATGCCTGCAGCATCAAACAGCAGCAGGATGCATATGAGCTCTCTGAAAAGAGAAATGCAAATTAACATATGTGGAAAAACTGCAGCAACTTCATTAATTATTTAAAAGTAAAAACTGCCTCCAACGTGGAGGCAGGGTGGACTGGAACCTTATAGAAAGTTACAGGTCTGCGTACTTCACTTCTCTTTACCTCAGACATCTGAGCTGCACAGTTTATCAGCTGCAGTTAAATCATTTATGTCATAGCAGCCGTCCTCAGGTTAAGTCCTGAATTCCATCAGAGCTATTTTAAACACCTGGTCTGGATTGATTACCATCATAAATGGACAGAATATTTAGTGTTTAGGAAATCATAAAAAAAACAAGCTTATTTGTTATTTGGACCATTTAGTCTAGATTGAGCCTTTTGCTTTGTAGAGGATTATCATGTATGATATTACATCATTTTATGTACTGTCCACTTGCAAGCATGACAAATATTGCATTTGCCATATGGTCATGCCACTGGAAGCACAAAAATAAAGTCCAGTCAAGACCGTGCCATGAGTAAGTCATTCACAGAGTGAGAAAAATATTTAGTGAGGATCTAAGGACCAAAAGGAAAGTAATTATTTCTAAGATTTTGTGAAGCTACAGTAAGGAGAGACCCCTTACTTTCAGAGAATAGCCAATATTAGTGAAACTGAAAAGAATTTTAGACTAATTGTGACTAATTTGATTCCCACTGTGGTTGAAATGTAAGATCCCAGAGGACCTGAGAACAGTATGTGCATGTGAAGTTTTTGAATGTCTGGTTATGAATGCTTGAGTTGCTGGCTTAAAGAAATGAATACAGAACAAAAATAACTACAGGGTTTTAACATTTCTGCTAAAAGACCACAGACAATTAAAGTGTATCACAACTAGCCAGATTAGATAGGTTCCCTCCTCACCTTTTAATGTTACTTTCCATGGATGAGCATTTAGAGCAATTAGACAAATTCTTGGCAAAAAATAAATAAAAATGAGAAAAATAACTAAGGAGGAAATAAGTCTACTTTTTATTTTTGTCTGTAGTGTGTGTTCCTTACTTGTCCGTGATAATGTGGGAGATAGCCGCCTCAATTTGTGTCTACCAAAAGAGACAAGTTCCCTGGAGGGTGTCCTCCTAACTCCCATGGGACTCCTGGTGAAGGTGTGTATTCGGCCTCGTGGGAAGAACTTTAGAGGTGACGGGCCGCTCCCCCTCTCTGACCCACTGCCACTGTGGTCACAATGCAGGGGGCAAACAGAACAGTACAAACAGTAAGACACTGAAAGTTACTGTTAAGCAAACAACACAGAAAAACGTATTTTATCACTGTATAAACAAACAGCTGTCGAACATGGACAGAAAATACTCTGCTGCCACCTTCTGGCAATAGACTGAAAAGTGCATGATTCAAGAAGGTCTGAGTCATCAATAGGCCTAGATTAAAGTACATCAGGCCATCTGCACGTTGCAGTTATTTACCTGCTAGCAGCTTTCCGAATGATTTTCATCCTGCTGCGGAGCTTGAACCCTCCGGGAGACGATGAAGAGGAGGCACGTTGAGGAAAAGTTGGGGAAACAACCAGACCTGCCTTCAGTCCTTTGTTGCTTTTCTCTGCAGTCCAGTGGAAGGCAGATCTACGACGGGCCACTGTGGCCCCTTCTGTCACTACCACAGAGGCACTCTGCCCCCCAGCCTTCCAACGGTAACGGCTGCTAAGTGGAGAACTGGTAGAGCAGCCTACAGTTCCCTTTTTCAATTTTGTAGAAGGAAAAGCACATGGTTTAAGTCTCTTGGAGGTGTCGCCCTTTTCCAGGATTCTCTGAGCAGGAGTCAAAGCTTTGGGAGACAGAGACTTTCGAGGTGTCTTAGCTTGGGCTCCAGCAGAGGAGACCCATTTGTACTTTGAGGTCTTCTGGGCTACACTGACTGGGCTGAGCTTTCGAGCCATCTTCTTAGCCGGGGTTCTCTTACTGACTGAAGGACTTCCACTGGCAATTCCAGCCTTTAAGACTGATGTTGGGGCAACAACCTTACCTGCGATGGAGGGAATGGCCTGGCTTTTTACCCATTTGAACTTGGATTTTTTCAAAAAAGATGTACTGATTTGGGCCTGGCTGTTCTGGGATGAGGGGTTAAGGGAAAGTGGCTTCACTACTTTTGACAGAGCGGACAAACCTGGTGTGGAATTTAGAGCTGGGACAACTGCTGGAGTTGCAGTACTAATGGTCTGTTTAGTCGCAGTGGTGGTTTTGCTGGTCAGGGATGACTGGATCTGTACTTTGGAGGTGCTCTGCAAACTGGCTGAGATGTTTGCTTTGGCTGATGATGGCACTACTGAAGAACAACCAGTATTTTTTCCTGGCAGGACTACATGTCTGCTGTCAGTCTTCTGCTGAAATTCTTGAGAGTTTTTGAGTAGAGTTTCATGTTGCACACTAGTCCCTGTTGAACATGAAGCTTGTTTTTTATTTTCATCCTGTGATACCACTGCACCTAATTTTCTAAGAGTATCTGTATTTTTGATGTTTATATGTCCCTTTTTCTTCTGTTGAGCAATCTCTGATGATGAAGTGGCATCACTCTCCTTTCCTCTGCTGTGGCTGGGCAGTGAGATGCTGTGAGTGGTACTTTGGGAAGAAGACTGGTGAACAGAGAAGGAGGAGGAGGTAGAAGCTGAAGGATGTCCAACTGACGATTGGGGGCTCTTATTTCTCAGCGAGTACGTTTTCTTCCAGCTTCCTCTGCTCTGAGGATAATACGGCCGACCTCTGGAGCTGTGAGGATGGACAACAGATGTACTCTGACCTCTGCCTCTGGCTGATGCTGAAGCCTCAGGATGGCTCTGCTCACTTCCAGTAAATGGCGCATCACCATGAATGCTCTTATGCTTATTGATGAGATCTGTGAATTTAAAAAAAAATCAATGTGATTCTGTTTTTCAATCATTTGCAGATTAAGGGCCAAAAATAATTAATCAAAAACCGGGTTAAGTTTAACCAATAAAACATATTTGACACTTTCTGTTGGTGGTATTTAGTGATCTAAAACGTTCTGCTGTAGTTTAGATATGAAAGGCAGTTAGCTTGCTGTGATGAAGACATCAAAATGTTCCATCAAAAAAGCTAAATAGCGTATTTTTACAATCAGTGTCCCTGTTACTCTGGATGATTCACACAACACGCTATCTCCACTTCTTACTAAAAAGAATTGCCACTGATGTGAGAATGAATATATCTTGATGGCCTCGACAAAGATAAATAGCAGCACTTGTAAGCGAAAACAATGTTGTTGCTTTTTCTGAAAATGGAGGCTAGCTCCCGTTATGTCTTGCCGTTACAATTACATATCAATATTGTTCTTCAAGTGTGTTATGGTAGTAAATTATAGTATAACACACTGAGCTATTAAGCTATTCGATGAAGCCAATCGATTCCAACATAAACAGCGAACTGGTCACTTATTAAATTGAATTTAATAACTGACACTAACGCCTCGATTTAGACAGGTAAGGAACGTTAACAGGTACAAAGCTAACTGTTCAAGTCTGTTTTCGAAATGCTTAAAAAAGACAGCCTGACAACCTACGAGCGGCTCTGAATTCAGAAAGCTCAAAACTTAAAATGTTTTCTAACCCCCCTGTTACAGTTACAGTCGTCGATATTTATCAAGAGAGACTTACTTTGTAAAAGTTCAATTTGTCTCTTCAGTGCTTCCCTCTCCTCCATGTTTACGACTGAAACGGCTTGTCATCATAAAGCGACACAGATAAGCCCTTAAGGATGACGTAGTTTTTACTGACCAATCAGAGGCTTAAGAGGGAACGACGTAAACCCACAGTGTTGACTTACAGGATTCAAAAGACTTGTTCATAAAGAGAGGTGTCAAACTCATTTAGTCCAGGGGCCACATATCGTCCAGTTTGATCTCAAGTGGGCCGAACCAGTAAAATCACAGCATAACAGCAAATAAATTATGACATATGGTATTTTACTTTATGATCAAAACAACTTGTCAAGATATAGAAATCACTTTAAATTCACATTCATTTACACATCTGTGTTGTAATCCTGAGCACCACATCACACAAACTAAAAAGGGAACTATAAAGAACGAAGGTTAATGTATCCCCCTGCCTTGTAAATGTATAAAGTTTATGAAGAAATATATAAAAGTTGTATTAGTAAAGTGGACAAATTTAAAACAGCAGTTACTTTCATTGAAAAAACTGCACTAAATGTTAGCTCTGTAATTTTTATATTTTGCAAAGTCACCCCCCAGGCGGGCCATATGTTTTACACCCCTGCCATAGACAGTGTAAGAAAGAAGAGTTTAATAAATGAGTTGCTTCTGTAACTTCCTATGCTGATGGATACTGGTAACTGTCTGTTTGACAGTTGACTTTTAGCTCCACTTCCTACCTCTGCCACCTGCTTCCATCCACTTTCTAGGTGCAGCTCACCTTGAATGAGCCTAGTGACTTTATGTTGACAACATGCTACCTACAGCAACATTTCTGTGTTTCTGCTTGACAGAACTGGTGGTTAGGACTTTATGAAGACATAATGTACCTCCATCCTCTATACACCGCTTTATCCTCACTAGGGTCACGGGGGGTGCTGGAGCCTATCCCAGCTGACTCGGGCGAAGGCAGGGGACACCCTGGACAGGTCACCAGTCTGTCACAGGGCTACATATACAGACAAACAATCACACTCACATTCATACCTATGGACAATTTTAGAGTGATCAATTACCCTCAGCATGTTTTTGGACTGTGGGAGGAAGCCAGAGTGCCCGGAGAAAACCCACGCATGCACAGGGAGAACATGCAAACTCCATGCAGAAAGATCCCAGGCCCACCCTGGGATTTGAACCGGGGATCTTCTTGCTGCAAGACGAAAGTGCTAACCACTACTCCACTGTGCAGCCCCAGAATGTACCTAACTTTGTGAAATAAAGAACCAAACAATAATAAGAAAAAAACAAACACACCAAAATATATATCTACACAGACAAACATGTAATGTTACTATAGTTTTTAAACCAATATTTCACCTCATTCTTTAACAATCAATAATTTCAAAGCTAGTTATTATTTTACTTGGATATTTCTGAATACTGACTTTGTACATACCCCGATTAAAGGCTTCAAATACATCATTTGCTGTGCTTTAAGTAGTTGCCTTGATTATTAATACTTCTCAGCTTTAAGAGTATGTTTGGTCTTGATGTTTTTTAACATATGTGCTTGAATATGAAAAGCTGAAGACTCCAGTCAGAAAATACTTTTCTGGAAACAGTGACTTGATTAGTATAATGCACTCATACATTTCATAAAGGCTTCTTCTTTATCAGAAATTACATTTCACACGCAAACAAGACATTAGTTCACCTCTGCTTGTTGGGGTTATTGCAGAAATCCCCACAACAAATATATCTCAAAACTTCAACTGTCTGCATGGATGGATGGCAAAGGAAGTCAAAGAGAAAATACACAGTTTGCATATTTTTGGAATGTGAGTGAACATGTGATCTGTTGAATGTAAAAGCACTAGTCTAATGATGAAACAGTAAGTTGGCGTTGTTAATTGTGGGGAAAATTTCTCATTTCAAAAGTTACAGCTGAACCAGTTTCACAGTGAAGCAGACCATTATAAACTACCTTCAGATACAACAAGCTGGAAAAAGTCAGCAGCAAACAAGAAGATAATCACATGTCTAAGTGATAAATCCTTTATTACAGGAGTAATGCAGAGTACAGTTGGGGGAGACATCAAGAGATAGCCATGGTTATCTCAGAATAAAATCTGGCCACTTCACACAACCGAAAGTGGCACTAATGCTATAATAAGTTGTGATATAAACAACTAAAAAGGCATACCTTGGAACAACCCTTCCAGTTTTTCATAAAAAAAGGACAGATATTAGTCTTCATGGCGTACTTTTATATGTCACTCATCCTTCATACATTCATCCATATGTTACCTATGGCTTAATCCTCTTAATCCGGAGTCGATCCCAGCTGACTTAGGGTGAAGGCAAGGGACACCCCGGACAGGTCACCAGTCTATCACAGGTCCACATATACAGGCAAACAATCGCACTCACATGCACACCTATGCAGACAATTTAGAGTTAGCAATTTATTTCAGCATGTTTTTGGACTGTAGCAGGAAGCCAGACAAACCCACGCATGCACAGGGAGAACATGCAAACTCTAATCAGAAGGATCCGAGTCCCAGGGATCTTCCAGCTGCCTGGTGACGGTACTAACCACTGGGTCACTGTGCAGCCCTCAGTCATCCTTCCATCTATCCATCCTCTATACACCGCTTTACCCTCACTAGGGTCGCTGGAGCCTATCCCAGCTGACTCGGGCGAAGGCAGGGGACACCCTGGACAGGTCGTCAGTCATCCTTGCATAAGCCACTTAAACGTGATCACAACAGTTGACCCGTGTAAGTAATGTTCCCAGCCTGACCACACCTATAAAAGTAATTTGGCTTAGTCACGGGGGCAAGAAGACTAAAACAGCAGAGTTTATATTTTCATGTTTAATTCTATGAGCGCCGCTGGTTGCCTGTCAGACCGCACGGAGGGAAGCAAAACTCCAAGCCTCTCAACCAAACAGCGTCGCTTTGAAAACATTCCTGGGTTTGTGCTTTACAACATTTCTAACTTGTCTCCGCAAAGGACATTGTGGCTTAAAAAAAAGTAGTTTTTATGGTTTAAAAATTTTGTGACAACGTGTGTTTTCACGAGAAGAGTGTTATACCAGTGACACGACTTTGAAATGAGAAATGAAACGAAAGGGGAAGTGAAACTTAAGGCTGTTGTCGTGAAACGAAAACAGCGAAGACATAACAGAAAGCAAACTCTGAAGTTGCTTAAGAAGTGAAGGTAAAACTAACTAACACTAACTTTACCCCAAGTGCTTTTTGGAGAAAGTAAGACTGACACTGTGAACTATTCTAAACTGAAGTTATTCAAGTACCGTGTAGCTTTAACAGTGTTAGCTGTGATTTTAGTTTGACGACGTTAACTTGGTAGCTAGTTAGCGAGCTAGCTTCAGAGTTCCTTACCACATTTATGCTAGGCTTGTTGTTGTTGTTGTTTTACCACTCGTCTGTGTATTCCTGTACAGGACCACCTGGCATCAGCAACATGACCTCAACAAACTACCAATACTACATCTTAACTAAGAAGCATCAATTCCTAGAACACGTCAAAGCAGGACGAATATGTTACATCCGTGAACACCGTCTCAGAGCAGAACTCAATTCATCTCACCCTCTCAAAAAGTTACCTGTCTTCCCAATGGGTTTACGTGCACCGTTAGATTATAGCATAGAGATCAGCAGTATGGAGGAGCTAAGTGTACAGGAGGCTGAGCTGCTGCAGGCCCTGTCTGAAGACACCGAGAGGCTGAAATGGTTCGAACAGAGACATGCCCTCAAGACAGCACTGGGGCTCACTGTGGGCACTGAGGTCACTGTGGAGGAAGAGGGCAAGAAGCTGAGAGGCATCGTCCGCTATGTTGGACGCATCACAGAGCCAGCCTATCCCGATGTCATATCAGGAACATTCTTTGGGATTGAGCTACAGGTATGACTTCAAAGTATTGGTCCAACCAGATCAGTATAAACAAACCTACAAACAAGCAAACAAAACACATGAATTCAATCCCAGCCTCCACACTGATGGATTTGTGGACTAAAAGTGTGTCCCTCCCTGCTCAGCATGAGGACCACTGTGAAACTATCAATGGCATAAGAACAATTGTTTTTTTTTTATTTAACCTTTATTCAACCAGATAAAACCCACTGAGATCAGGATATTTTTCACAAGGGTGACCTGGCCAAGAGGTCAACAGCACACATCACTGCAAGACCAGATTTACATTTTCAGTGGTGATTTGTTATTTTCAGGCAGCTTGTGCTTTTATAATCGTGTGTCCCATTGCTCATTTTATGCCATTTCGAGCCTCCATAGATTCACACACCCACGCACTACAGCTGGTATGTCAGTTTAGTCTGTCAGGTTTTAGTTTTTAAGTTGCATTGTGGTGGCTTTGATTGGGCCTATTTCTAGTTTTCTCTTCTGCTCAGGCAGGCAGGTTGTGTTTGATTTGTGCAGATTTTAAGATATGCATCTCTGAGATTTCTGCATTCACTGCGGTAGTGATAGTGAATGGAAATAGGTTTGTTGTTTTTACTAAATTAAAACAAACTGTTAAATTTGAGGGCTGTACAGTGGTTTGGTGGTTATCCCTGGTTTGCATCCCGGCTTTCCCAGGATCTTTCTGCATGGAGTTTTCATGTTCTCCCTGTGCATGCATGGGATAGACTCCTGCCTCTCCATGACCCTAATGAGGATTAAGCAGTGTATAGATGATGGATGGATGTATGTTAAATTTGGTGATTTACCTCTAAACATCTATTTCGTTAAGTGGATATGAGGTTGTCACATTAAGTCTATTCAAAATGAGCAAGGTTTGCACACAGTTACTGCAGATCGCTGCACAATACATCCATGTGAGATTTCTGTCAAATTAGGCAACAATGTTAACAGTAGCAACAATAAGGCCACTGCAGGTTTTGGAGGCAAGTCTTGAAGTTACTTTCTATCAACTTCACAGCTTCAGGCAATGATGTTCCCATCTGATCTAACAGCTTACTTAAGATGTTAGCTCAGCCTTATGATTGAACAGATTTTGATTGTCTGATTTTGCACAGTGAAGATTTATTCTGTTAACAAAGTAAGTACTGGTGAGGGTAAAAACATGTACACCATATTACAAATAATATATTGAATACAAGGACTGTAACAAATTATTATTTTTTATTTTCAGTTGCATAGAGGAGAGAAGAAATTTTAAAAAATGTCAAATTTTAAAAGCTGAAGTTTTGTCTGCCTTTCCCCTTACAAAATAAAAAAGCAATTAATTAATTATCAAAATAGTTTGCTGTTAACTTACACTACTGTTTAAAAGTTCAGCGTCACCCAGGCAATTCCATGTTTTCCATGAAAACTCCCACTTTTATTCATGTGCTAACATAACTGCACAAAGGTTTTCTAATCATCACTGAGCCTTTCAACACCATTAGCTAACACAATGTAGCATTAGAACACAGGAGTGATGGTTGCTGGAAATGTTCCTCTGTACCTCTATGGAGATATTCCATTAAAGATCAGCCGTTTACAGCTAGAATAGTCATTTACCACGTTAACAATGTCAAGACTGGATTTATGATTTATTTAATGTTACCTTCTTTGAAAAGAAATGTGTTTCTTTCAAAAATAAGGACATTTCTAAGTGACCCCAAACTTTTGAACGGCAGTGTATAATAACTTAATAGTTGCTGATTACTTAATTCATTGTTGCAGCTCTACTCCCAGTTGACATCTTTAACTATTAAATGTTTTTTTGATTACTCAATCTAGTTAATCATGATCAAAATAGTTCGAGATTTATTTGATAGTTGACAACTTTGATCAATTAATCAAAAAACTCTGCAACATAAAATAATGACAGCCATTCTCCCTTGTTTTTTTGCAACCATTCTACCCTGTCATATTTAGAACATTTGGGGACTGTGTACAAACTAATTCATGGGTCTGGTAACATTTTATTGCTTTGGAATCAGATCTAATAAAATGTGAGCATTTCTGTGGCTTGCTGAACTGACTGTGTATTATCAGTAGTGCTAACAGGATGCGTGGCTGTGGGCAGTTTCCATTGGAACTACTTGCGCTCATCAAGAGACATCTGTGATACCAGTCTGTATTTATATAAAAATGTATATTGCTCCCATTACTCCAAAGTATGGGAGATTATTTCTTTGTTATGAACTAGTTCAGATGAATGGCACACCAAGAAAACACTGTACTTTAAGGGACAGAATTTTTGAACATCACAGAGTTCTGTTTATGTTGTATTATGGTGGAAATGCATCCAGATTTGGATATCTCAAATGCCAGTTAATTAAGCAAAATATATCTGCATGTCTAGTGCCACCATGGATTAACTAGCTGAACTGGCCGTTTCTGAGATTTTGTAATTTAATTCAATTTAATTTTGTTTGTTTTTTTTTCCAGGGAGAAGACAGAAAGAAGGGCAACACTGATGGGTCCTTTGGGTATAGAACATTTTTCTCGTGTGACAGAAAGTGTGGCATTTTTGCCCCATTCTCCAGAGTCAGGCCTTTGGTCCCCAGCTCCTTGTCGCCGACTCATCCTGATCCGTCCCCACAGCCACAATCAGATGAGCTAACGCCAGGGGACAGAGTCACATACTTCATCAATGACACATGTCGCCATGGAATGGTGGTGGATGTTCAGGAAAAGGATGGACAACACATGGTTCAGATCTCCACGGTTAGTCAAATTTCAGTTTTTTAATTTAACTTTGCCCACAAAATCTAGAAAAACAAAGAAAGAAAGAACTAGATAAATCTGTGTCACAAATGGTCTCCTGTACAGTTGAATACGGTGTACTTAGAGTTAGGTCTCAGTGGTGACACTTTTTTTTTTTATAATTTTCCGTCTGTGCTCTATCATTGAAGATGTGAAATGAAAACAATCGAGCTGCAACTGATGTGCAGACTCTACGCTTTAATTCAAGGGTATGAATAAAAATGTATTTAACATTAGGAACCCGAACCGTCTTTCTGCTCAGTCCTCTTTTTTTAGGGGCTCAAATGTAATTGGACAAATTAACGTGATCGTAAATAATGTCATTAATAACCATTTATAATACTTTTCCAAGAATCCTTTGCCGGGAATTTCTTCCTGATGTCTGAAAATCGCCAAAGAACTGGTCCTGCTCCTTCATAGGGCTTTCTTAGACCGTTAGTCATTCTGTTGATTTTTGTTCATGCATCTTTCTGTCCGTAGTTTTGTCCTCAGCAAGTGAAATACTTGCTCAGTCGGGTTTAGGTGGATGACTTAACCGTTGCAGAGTTTTTCACTTTTTGCCTTCATAAACTCCCAGATTTGTTTTGCAGTGTGAGTCTGGTCATTGTTCATCTGTGCTGTGAAGCGCCATCCAATCAGCTTTTCTTTATTTGACTGAATTTGAGCAGAAAGTAACTTTTTACCTCGCCTTGTCTGCTTCAGGCCTCTGTAGCATCATCAGTAAAGTGACACAGCCGTACAATGCCCATACCATCGCACTGCCTTTGTGTGTTTTACAGATGATGTGTGCCTTCCATCATGAGGTGTTCCAAGTCTTTACCATACTTTTTGTTCCCTTCGTGCAGGTGCAGGTTGAACTTAGTTTCATCTGTCCACAGTAGCACTTGACAAGATTTTTCAGATGGTCTTTGGGAAAGACTAGTCTGGCCCTTCTGTTTTTGAAGCTTGCATGATGTAAGCTTTTCACCTACTGGTGAACCTTCTGTATATGCTTTCATTAAGTTTTCTTTTTCTAGTAAACTCAGACAATCATATCCCTACATCCTGAATAGTTTTCTTCACTTGGCTAGATGTTGTGAAGGTTTTATTCTTCACGCTGGATAGGATCCTCCAGTCATCAGTGAGGATGTCTTCCATGGACATCGAGCCTTTTAATCTTGCTGAGCTCTGTTCTTTTTCTCTCAGTCTTCCTGATGTATTGGTTTATTTTTTGCAGCCTAAAGATGGCCTGTTGACTTACACTGTGAGTTTCTTTTCTTTGCACTGAAGGGTTTCTGGAACCCCATGTTGTGGGTGGATAACAACAGTTTGGAATCAACTTCAGATCTTTTGCCTTTTACCACCAAACAGCTTTTGAATCAGTGTCAAGTCACTTTTGTTCCACTGAAAAGGCTACATCCTAAATAATGTCAGTTTATAAAACCATCCTCCAACATGGATTTGAATGCCCTTTAAATAAAGCTGAGAGTTTGCGCTTTAATTCCATTTTCGTCATATGCCTATAATTGAATAGCATTTTTAAACTCATAACTACCCCTACTGACAGTTTCTTTTGAGTTGTAAGACACCATCTTGTTGCCATTTTTGCTACAAGCAAACCTTCATATTCAAATACAAATTTGCAGCTAACTAAGGCATATCATTGTGTGTACAAGACATTTTCAGTTTTTTCCTTGGCAATTTCAGGACAAAGATGAAACTGGGAAGACGGGTGGCGAAGTTAAAGTTCCCCTTCATATGGTGGCTAAGGGAGAGGTGCCTGCAGGTTTGAGCAACTCTGTACAAGATGGAATGTAAAAATGTTTGTCACATTTGTGATAAATGTGACCCACATATGTTCTTCATTGCAGAACCAGAGAGCATGGACATTGATGAGCCCCCGGTGCAGAGAGACACTGATGATCAGTGCATGAGTCTGAGTGTGAACTCTGTGGTCGAGGTGACGTTGGGTGCAGGCAATTTACATGGAATCATCCGCTGGATGGGCATTCTCCCTAACCGAAGTGAAACCATGGTCGGATTAGAGCTGGTAATTTTTGTACTGATACAGCCTAGAGAAATATCACTTAAGTACGACATGATTCAAAATCGAATCACTTCTGAATAATTCTATTATTTCTTAGCTGAACAGTGGACTGCTTCCTCTTACAGACTGTCAGAACAAATACAGTCATGGGAAAAATTATTAGACCACCCTTGCTTTGTTCAATTTCTTGTTCATTTTAATGCTTGATACCACTAATGGTATATTACTTGAAGAATACAATGAACATGACCAAAAATGCAGCTGATTACATAACACTTTATGTCCTGTTTGACATGCTTAACCTTAATTGTATTCCCAGGGCATATAAGAGGCCATTTCATGTCATAAGCAGGACTGCACATGCAAAAGCCTAAAGTGGTTTCCTGCTGACATTCAAGCCATAGCACAACTCAGGAGTTGTCAGCTCTCACATAGCGCCTATAACTAAAGAACTATGTGAAGCCACAAAGGCAGCCATCTTGACGCTGCTGGAAATTGGCATGAGTGAGAGACAGGTAACAAAAAAACTGGAGATCTCCAAGACAGCCATTCATTATACCAAGAAATAACAAGCCAAACATGGTACTACCAATCAAGAAATGTGACGTGTTCGGCAGTTGGACTTCTTGAAGCTGGTCTGAAGTCACTCGGCAGAGAAGAAGCCCTTCATCAATGAAAGGCAGAGGAAAGCCCGGTTACTCTTTGCTGGGGATCACAAGGATTGGACTGCTGATGGTTGGGCTGAGATTCTCTTCACTGATGAATCTTATTTTCACTACTCCATCCAACTTATTGGTTAGGAGGAAGCCTGGAGAAACCTACGAACCAGACTGTCTGCTCCTACAGTAAAACCTGGGGGTGGTTCAGTGACAATCTGGGGTTGTTTCAGTTTGGGTGGAACAGGACAAAAATGCAGCTGTGTGAAGGGCGAATGAACCAGGTCATGTACAGGGCTACTCTTGAAAACAGTCTTCTTCCATCAGCTGGAAAACTCTTTCCTGTCTCCAATGACTGGATTTTGGCACAGACTTCATTAACACTCAGCACAAACTAATGTACACTGCTCAAAAAATTAAAGGAACACTTTTTAATCTAAGTATTGCATCAAATCAGTGAAACATGGGATACTGATCTGGTCAAGTAAGTAACTGAGGGGCTTTTTAGTCAGTTTCAGCTGCTTTGGTGTTCATAAAATTAACAACAGGTGCACTAGAGGGGTAACAATGAGACAACCCCCAAAACAGGAATGAGTTTACAGGTGAAGGCCACTGACATTTTTTTTCCTTCCTAATGTTTTCTGACTGTTTTTCACTAGTTTTGCATTTGGCTAGGGTCAGAGTCACTTCTGGTAGCATGAGGCGATACCTGGACCCTACAGAGGTTCCACAGACAGTCCAACTCCTCCAGGATGGCACATCAATGCGTGCCATTGCCAGAAGGTTTGCTGTATCTCCCAGCACATTCTCAAGCGCATGGAGGAGATTCCAGGAGACAGGCAGTTAGTCTGGGAGAACTTGACAGGGCTGTCGAAGGTCCTCAACCCATCAGCAGGACGGGTATCTGCTCCTTTGTGCAAGGAGGAACAGGATTAGCACTCCAATAGCTCTACAAAATGACCTCCAGCAGACCACTGGTGTGAATGTCTCTGACCAAACAATCAGAAAGAGATGTAATGAGAGTGGTCTGAGGGCCCAGCGTCCTCTAGTACCCGCTGTGCTCGCTGACTGGCACCGTGGAGCTCGGCTGGCATCACAGGAATTTGCAAGTCCACCACTGGTGCCCTGTGCTTTTCACAGATGAGAGCAGGTTCACCCTGAGCACATGTGACAGGCATGAAAGGGTCTGGAGAAGCCGTGGAAAACGTTATGCTGCCTGTAACATTGTTCAGCATGACTGGTTTGGTGGTGGGTCAGT